>NC_056733.1:26828649-26863649 GCF_019279795.1 Protopterus annectens | reverse complement strand
TCCCAATCTACTCAGCATCCCTTCTCAGCACATGTCCAAACCAACGTAATCGTGCCTCTCTGGCTTTGTCTCCAAACCTTTCAACCTGGGCTGACCCTCTAATATACTTATTACTAATCCTGTCCACCCTCGTCACACCCAGTGCAAATCTTAACATTTTTAATTCTGCAACATCCAGCTCAAATTCCTGCCTTTTTGTCAATGCCACTGTCTCCAACCCATATAACATAGCTGGTCTCACTACCCTCTTGTAGACCTTCCCTTTCACTCTTACAGGTACTCATCTGTCGCAAATCACTCCTGACACACTTCTCCACCCACTCCATCCTGCCTGTACTCTCTTCTTCTCCTCTCTTCCACACTCACCATTACTCTGAACTATTGACCCCAAGTATTTAAACTCATACACCTTCGCCACCTCTACTCCTTGCATTCTCACCAGAGAATGAGGTATGAAAATTGCATAGAAAAATATAAAAATAGGATTGTTGTAAAAACAGCTGCTTCAAAAGTAAACCACTCAGTAATGCAGGAATTTTCTAGAAAGCAAAAGATTGCCTTTGGAAAGTCATGGTTATCCAGCCAAAAATTCTACAAAGAAAATCAAGCTTCTTCATCTTCTTCTACTTACATTCAGAAGCAGTGCCTGTAGTAGCAATAGTAATTTTCATGGCTGTGCTGTGTGTGACAGCCACACCATGGCAACAAGTGCACAGTGCTAGAGGCTCAATGGTCAGCAGTTAAATGGGCCGGAAAACATATGGCATGCTTTTATTCCAAACCATTTCTTGTCTCCAAAAAAAGTAAAACATAGAGATCTGTACTGTGCTTTTCCATTCTAAGCAAAGAACATTGCATCAAGAACTTCAGTATGGTAACTCAAAATGCTGTTCTGCCATTTCATTGTACAGGGCTTACTTATGGCGACAGTTGGATGTGGAGGATACACAATTTTACATCCAAGGCAGACCACCTCACATGAAAAATATTTGATGTAGCAGTTTGATCACCTTCAGTTTGCCTCTTTTCCATATGGACTATCCATAGCCCTGAGAGTATTTACAAAATATTTTGGTCACAGGTTTGCACATTTGGGAAGACTGCATAAACATATTTGCTTACCACGAGGATCCTGTCATTGCGGCACAAATTCAAAAACTGTTACAACAACAGTTGACAGATATCTTTATGGAACAATGACTGGGTTCATTAAAGTTAAAAGACGGTCTTCCCAAAGATGCAATACAATACAACAGTTCTTTAATGGATGAAGTTAATCCTTCAGTCATAATTGGAAGATAAAATTATCATATCATAACAATCTCACATTTGGCCATCATGTAGCGGCAGTGGTCAGAAAAGTCTTTTACTTGGTTCATCTCATAAGTAAAGGGATTGCATCCAGAAAAAGGGAGGTTATTACCTTTCTATGCTCCTCCCTCATTAGAACAATAATTGAGTATAACACCCCATCTGGTATGTACCTCTCCAAACATTTGCATGAACCGGAAAGCCCACTGAAATACCTCACAAAGAGAATCCATGGCCTCCAACACCTGCCCTGTGCAGACAGGCTCAAATCACTATCACTCTGTTCAGTGTCATACAGTTTGCCCAGGGGTGATTTGTGTCTCACCTACAAGGCAATCTTGGACCCTGCCCTACTAGAGATGCTCCATATCCATAAGTCTAACTCCTCATGCATTACCCACTCAAAAGGCCTGAATCTAATATGCGACATCAACAAAACCTACTGGAGAGACAAGTTTGTCTCCCAGAGGCTGCCCTGTCTCTGGAATAGACTTCCCATACATGTCAAACAGAGCAAATAGCTGACCCTCTTTAAACGCAATTTTGATAAGTGGATGGGAAACCACAAATTTGTCCCAGGGGTTCCACCTATGTCCCTCACTGACAGGGATGACAGGTGCTGACTGAAGATTTTTTGGGGGGATAAACTGTTGTCTATGCTTGTAAGAACCCCAGGGTCATTAGCCTAGTAACCTCCTATGATCCTGTGACTCTGTGGCTCAGGAGCATGTTTTCCATTATTCTGATAATTTGCATACAAGATGTATCATGAGAAGACCTGAGTAGGTGTTGAAGAATAAAAGGATTCAGGCTTCAAGTATTTTAAAGACCAAAGTTCCATAAATTTGGAATTTCTGTGGTGGTGGAACCCACATAACCTAATGATAGGTGTGTTATTGTTTTCTTAATTCATCAGCAGTGTTTAACAAAAGATCTCTTAGATTATGTAAGAGGATCAGAGTTCATTATTTTAGTAGAAAGCTATTGCTTTCCAAAGAAACAATCCCTTCATAACTGAAATTAAGGTAATTGTAAGGACAACTTTTAGACAGGCCTTTATAACATCATTATGGACAATATTTCCAATGATGTAGTGCATTAGCATTCAGAAAGGGGCAAGGTCCTATCAGACTTTCAGGAAAACAGTGTTAGTCTGGCAGCAGAGAATCTAGCACAACCTGATTCTGATGGCAGTTTACCATTCCGGAGTTCAGAATGCATTGGCAGATTCCCTCAGCAGGTAAACTTCACTTGCTCATGAATTGTAACTTTATATTCTGATTCAAGAGTGAATTCAGTTGCTGTACATCTGAAAGTAAAAGGTTCATATTAAATATTTTGCTGCCATTTTCACCCAATTGCTTGATACTGGATGTCTTGTTTATCCCTTGGAATAAAGAACTAATGTGTATCTGTCCTGCAATTCCACTGATTCAGACAGCAAAATTAGGAAAGCAAGAGTGATGTTAATTTCCTCAGCTTGGCAGATACAACCATTTTTTTGGGTCTATGTTTAGCAATCGAACGGCACACTTGATAGCTAAACATAGTGATCAAACAGCACGCTCATGGAACGACCCTTGATAGTACACAGACCAGTGAAACTTCCTTTAATCGAAAGGCCATATGATTGTATATACTTTCCTTGAATGATCATAGTTGGCCAGCATAAACAAAACGGAATTAGTACATACTTATCGGTAATGTAGTATAAGGAAACCTGCCCTTTCCCCACTGTAGTGTGATCTCTGAGTTGGTATACATAATTAGTGGGGGTGGGGGGGGCGGTATGGGGGATGCAGCCCCCCAAAAGAGGAGTATTCGATGAGCACCTGAATGAATAATGTTCTGTGGTGTCCTAATGGGTTAGGACAGGTTTTAGGTAAGAACATTGTAGAAAAATTACAAAATAAATGTAAAAGTTGGAAAGGCGAATAAAAATAAAGAGCATTCTAGAGTCTAATAGGCAAAGAAGCAATCCTTATGCTAGCATTATATCAGGTGTGAGAATGTTAGCAGTCTAGACAAGAAAGGGCAGACATGAGACTATTAAAGCAGGATGGGAGTGTTATATGGCAGAAATTGTGTAGTATAAAGAAAGGATGAAGAAATCTTCAATGAAGATTGCAGTGAAAATATAGTAGGGCTACCTTCCATCTGAGCAATGCAACAAAGTTGTGAGGGCTTGAAAAGATCCTTGCTCATCCAAGAGAAAATAAAAGGAACATCAATAATCACTAGAAAGCTAAGTACTTGGCAAGACATTTGTGTTCAACAGATATGCATCCTAGGTAAGTGGTATTTCCTGCTGCAAAATGAGTTCTAATAGAATCCTGTTCATGTTCATGTTGTCAGAGTAAGTCAAAGATGGTTCATATCTTATTGCCATGCAGAAAAGTTTAAGATAATTGGAAAGAGATTTATAAGTTCTGGAGTGAGTGTTTCCAAAAAGAACCAGTTAACTTTTGGAAATGTTGTGGGATAGGAATATTTGGTTACCTGGAAGAGAAAGAAAACTTATGGTTATACAATCCCAAATAATGAAAACTAAAATAACAATGAAACAGAAAACAGTAAGTGAGGATCATGTTCTGTTAAAGCAGCTGAAAAGATGTGTGCATTCATGAAAATGGCCATCTGAGGGGGTATCCTGCTGAAAAGAACTTGGTGAAAGTCTTAGAGTTCTTGGAAATAGTTACAGGTCATCCCATGACATAATGGAAATTACTATGAGGGAAGAGTTAGTCTAAGTACTGATGCACAGGATAAGGGTAAGGCTAAACAAGAAATGTAGATGTTACAGAATTACTTACTCTCGGGGACATGAAAGCAGTTCTTGATTTAGTTTGTGTTTTTGCTTTATTATGCATCTGTCATTTCAAGCATTTGTTCATCTAACTAGCAACAAGTGTTAAAAATAAACAAGAAATTGTGCTTCAAGAAGCAGTAGGGAAGCATGTAACAAAATAACTTTACTGAATCTGCTTTTCTGCATCTTAGCCAGTGACTGCAGTCTGGTAATATTCTTCTAGACACCAAGTAGGCATAAGTTTTATACCTTACCGTTCATGTTTTGATTACTCTCAGACAAGCTTAAGGGAAGCAGGGCTACATGAACAAGAAATAGCTACAGATATGGATGAAGAGGCCGAAGTTACTGGAATGATAAAATAATTTCCATGCATCAGCAGGGAGACACTGAGAATACAATAGACAGAATTTAAGCCCTGTACTAATGGCCATGTTGTTGAAAGACAGTTTTAGAACACTGCAGTCTGATCTAAATTATCAGGAGATGAGCTTGATAGTTTAGAATATAGGGGCAAGCCTTTATATCACTACACTAGCAAAATGTGTTCCATAGTGCCGGAAAATGACTTGTAAAAGAATTCGGAGTTATCTTTGGAACTTTTTTATGATAGCAGTTGGAGTGATGTTAAAGACATGTAGGTAGGTGCGAGCGTGAATGGGTGTGCCTTCATTGAAGGTTGGGGGTCAGGCTGGCAATTTGGCACCATAAAATCCACTTCCAATCATGAGCGAACCGGAGTTCTGCTGTGGCAGCCCCTAAGCGGGAAAAGCCGAAAAGAATCCAAGTTGTAATATGGGCTGTAGTAAAATAGTCAAGAGCTGTTCATGGTCCTGGAATATGGTCTGCAATTGAAACTGAAATTTTACTTTGGGTAACTTGAGTGGAGAGACATGAGAAGCTGTAACACACTGCAAGAGGGTTTGCCTGGACTACCTGTATGATTGTTAATTATATTGAATATGACAAGTATAGCTGAAGTGGGCCTGCTGTTTAAAGGCAAGGTTTTTAGTTTTTTATTCAAATTAATTAAAATGAGTGAACATGTCCTTGGTAGGCTTGAAGTTTAGACAGTGGCGGCTGGTGACTTCAAATCAAAGGGGGGCTGCAGGAGACAGCTGAATGGGTGGGGTCAAGGGGAAGGGTGTGGCCAACCAGAAAGGGGAGGAGCTATTCTCAAAACTACAAAAACTAATTTTAATTAAATACGCTGCCCTGGGTGGCAAACCATCATTATGAGAGTCCAATCAAGACAAAAATAAGTGTAGAAGAATAAAAATATTTCAATGCATTGACTGCATGACAGCTTACTTAATATTTAGATGGAAACAAAAGGTTGTGAGGCATGAAAAAATAAATTACTTTTTAAATACATTACTGGAATGCCAGTCAAAATCAAGTACAAGCAAAACCAGAAGCACTCAACTCAAACCACTTCTCCTTGCACTGCAGTTCTAATTATAATTTATATTCAGCTTTATTAAAGTGCCAAGTAACATGCTGAAAGTAGAAATCTCTGTGATGACCCCACTTGTAAAAATGTTTCTTATCCAAAAAAGACCTGCTGCCTGACAACTATCTACTTGTTTCATGGGGAAAAATGTAAGTAAAAAATGAAAAGCAAACAAGAAACAAGCTCAAGATACATTGCTTAAAGGATTACTGTACAGGTTATGGACCACACATGATTGGCATTCTGTTTAGTTTACGGGTAAAGTCTGTAGAGATGACTGGAAGTCTCCAACAAGTGTAATGAGCTTTTTAAAATAATGGAATCCTGTCCTTTAATACCCAAGGCTTATACATTATCTAGTCAAGTATTCTCTGCATGGCAACAACAGAAAGGCTTTCAATGTTGGCAATTCTTTAACAGTATGCTTATTAAAGCTTACTTGCATCTTACGATCTCAGACAAGCTTACTGGTCATTAAAGCATTGCTACTTAAACACAGAGCAACAGGCACTTTGAGTAATAAGCATAAATCAACAGTACAAAAATATGACAGAAACCAGACCTTTCTGCAAAATCAAGGACAGATGAAAAGCCACTGTAGTACTTGTGTCTACCTTGGATGGGGGGGGGGGACACACTGCACATTTACACTGCATAACTACTCCTTGCCTTGCTTGGACACATCCAGAGTCAGTACACGGTGGAGTGGGGTGCAACAAGTATGTCACAATTTGAAATATCTCTGGCTGACTGTGATGGCCCTGACACATGTGTCATACCTCTCAACCTCAGAGCAAGAAATCTGGACAAAGCCATACACAGAAGTGGGACAAATGCCCACAAATAAGGACATTTTTTAAATATTGCTCTAATAAACTTAGAAAGATAATAGAATAGGTCTTGCATTAGTATGACTTTTCTGAAGGGTATAAAATCTGAAACTCAAATGTCTGTCATTATTTTCTAACTTCAGTCTTTAGAGATTTGTCACTAATTTGCCAAAAAACACAATTTTATGAAAAATGGACCAAATGTGATGCAAAAATATAAAATAGCCACACAATACAGCTGGGAACCTGTCAAAGAAGGGACACTTTAATATTAGTACTGCTAACTTGAGCAGCTGACAAAATAAAAGAATCTACATGCATTTCAAGTAATCTATAACTTTGATTATTACAGTTATTTCTTAATTGTAAACCCTCCATGTTTTCTTCCAAAATTGCTATTTTATGGAGGGATTATTAGGGGGAAAAGCAACATTTTAAGTCAAAATCGGAGACAGTTGAGAGGTTGGCTATGCCTAATTCTATAAAGCAATTTATTTGCATGTACCTCTCAACCTGTTAATGCAGTAAATCTGAACAAGGCCAAATGTACTGGGGCAACATATAAACAGTACTAAAATTGCTTTTGTATAAATTGAGACAGTTGATAGAATAACAGTTCTTACTTTTGCATGCATTTTTCTGAAGGTTATGAAGTCTGAAACTCAGTGTATCATTATTTAGTGACTTAATTTCTAAATGATTTGCCAGAAAACTACAAATTTTATGAAGAACATACCAAAAATAAGAAGCAAAAATCTATTCATTCTTCGAAAATCTGGACAGTTGGGAGGTATAGTTCAGCTGGGCCTGTCTGAGTTTGCTGCCCTTCTCCTCTGACAAAATCACGGTTGAATGGAGCCTCTGCAGCCATTCCAGTGAACCATTACCTGGCTATTTCACTCCATTTACCATAAACACTAATGTGCATACTGCTTTACTTGCATGATGAGTTGGACTTCAATTGAAAGTGTTATTTTGCATTTTACAGCACAAACACTAAGTCATCTACTAAACAAAGCAATGCAGTCTCACAATGAAAACTTAGCATTAAAACTTCTCTGCCTTTGAAACTCACATTCATTGAAACAGCATTGAAACCCACAATCAAAGAAAATACATTTTGCCAGTGGCAGATAAAGATTAATTTTGGGCTGTTTTCAAATCATAGGCCCCTTGCATATGAAACATACATGTGCTCTTTGATACACCTTCCTCATTGTACTAAATTATATTCCTGGTACAATATATTACAGTTGTTAGAGGGTGTTTTAAATTTGTTTGAACATTTTTCCAGTAAGCAATGAAACAAAATGCATGCACCCATAATGACAAAACTGCCCAGTTCAGAACATTTATCATAAAAGTCTACTCAGACTTCCGCAGTCCACCATTATCAGTAAATATGCACAATTCTACAGTCCACCATTATCAGTAAATATGCACAATTCTACAGTCCACCATTATCAGTAAATACGCACAATTCTACAATCCACCATTATCAGTAAATATGCACAATTCTACACTCCACCATTATCAGTAAATATGCACAATTCTACAGTCCATTATCAGTAAATATGCACTATCTCTGAAGAAGTAAAAGTCATCTAAATAATTCCACATTAAAGAAATCTGTAACTAATGAAGAGGTTGCTGCTAGCAAACACCTTTATATTTCATGGTTTCATTGAAAAATAAAGTGCCTGTTGCCCCTCAGGAATAAATTGCCTATATTACATTAAAAAAATGATAAGCTGGTAGTATTGCAAGAGGAAATGGATGGCAAACTGATAACGGACTCATAGTTAGTATTTTCACCAAGGAGAACATTCTCAATACAGCAGCATCCACCCCTTGTGGGAGTAGAACCCACAGCCTTCTGCATCAAAGGCACGTGCACAACTTGTTGTGCTATTAACAAGGTAAACCAGCTTCACTTAAGCAGCACTAAATTCTGTTCCCCTGCAGCTCTCATCTCCTTGTAAAATCTACTCAATACTCACAAGAAAACTGGAAAAAGCCAAAATGTATGGGGGGGGGGGTCAAAAGCCCAAAAAAACAGGGACACAAACATTGCTTGTATAATCTTGGAAAGTTGCTAGAACCATACATTTTACTGCCAAGCTCTCTGTGCAAAACAGAGCAACATACCACTACGCCAAATCAGCTGCTTTGTAAAAGAGGAAGACTGAAACTTAAATGGCTATCATTTAGTGAATTCAGTTCTCACCATAGCTGTCAACCTCTTAGTACAAAACACCTGGACAAACCCAGTAATGAGGGAATACAGCCCTCAAACATTCAGTGAATTCAGTTCTTGCCATAGCTGTCAACCTTAGCACAAAAAACCTGGACAAAGCCAATAATGAGGGAATACAGTCCCAAAAATAGGGACAAATTTCAAATATTCATCTTATAAACTTAGAAAATTGCTAGAATAAAAGGTTGTGTTACGGTTGTGTTGCTATGTATTTTCTGAAGAACATGAAGTCTGAAATTCAAATGCCTGTCAATTTTACTGCTGACAGAATAAAAACAATTTTCAGCAGAGACCCAGGGAGAAATACTGCAGACACGTCTTTGTAAAATTACAGGGCACCAGAGCAAATCCACACAAACACAGGGAGGAGATGCAGACTCCACACAGAAGGTACCCCAGCCAAGAATCAAACCAGAAAACCTATAGCTGTGAGGCAACAATACTACCACTGCACCATCAAATATGCAAGGACTTAAACATTCAGATTCCTGAAGTCTGAAATTCAAATGCCTGTCAATTTTATTTAACATTTGTTAATCAGGACAGTCTGACTTGGAACAAAAAAAAAAAAATCAGAGGCACAGGAAGAAATAATGCAGACATGTCTTTGTAACATGGGAGGACACAAAAGCAAACCCACACAAACACAGGGAGAAGATAAAGACCCCACAAAGAAGGCACCCCAGCCAAGAAGCAAGCCTGAGAACCTGCAGCTGTGAGGCAACAATGCTACAACTGCCCCATCAAATATCATGCATTGCAATATTTACAAACCACAGATATTATGAGGAACAGATCAGATCAAACATGAGGCAAAAATCTGCAGGTTTTTTTTCACAAATGGTGGTGGGTAGGGAATTAAGGTCTTTAACACCTGCATACAAGGTACAGGGTTCAAGCCTGAGGTATTAACCTCACACACACACACAAACACCTGTAGTAGCAAACCTCAAAAACTAAATATACTGTACTGGGTGCCAAATAGTTGTCATGAGAGTCCAATCAAGACAAAATGAAGTGTAGAAGAATAAAAATATTTCAATGGATTGGCTGCATGACAGCTTAATATCTAGATGGAAACAAAAAAGGTTGTGAGGCATGAAAAAATAAATTACTTTTTTTTAAATACATTAATGGAATGCCAGTCAAAATCAAGTATAAGAAAAACAAGCAGCACTCAACTCAAACCACTTCTTGCACTGCAGTTCTAATTATAATTTATATTCAGCTTTATTAAAGTAACAAGTAACATGCTGAAAGTAGAAATCTCTGATGCCCCCACTTGTAAAAGTGTTTCTTATCCAAAAAAAGACCTGCTGCTTGACATCTACTTATTTCATGGGGAAAACATGATCAAAGTAAAAAATGAAAAGCAAACAAGAAATAAGCTCAAGATACATTGCTTAAAAGGATTACTGTACAGGTTATAGACCACGCGATTGGCATTCGGTTTATGGTTAAAGCCTGCAGAGATGACTATCTGTAAGTCTCCAAGTGTAATGAGACTCTTAAAATAATGTAATTGTGTCTTTTATTACAAATACTGGCATATGCATTTCAATACCCAAGGCTTATACATTATCTAGTTAAGCATTCTCTACATGGCAACAGAAAGGCTTTCAATGTTGGCAATTCTTTAACAGTATGCTTATTAAAGCTTACTTGCATCTTGCAATCTCAGCCAAGCTTACCTGATGGTCATTAAAGTATTGCTACTTAAACACAGAGCAACAGGCACTTTGAGTAATAAGCATAAATCAATAGTACAAAAAATATGACAGAAACCAGACCATTCTGCAAAAATCAAGGACAGATGAAAAGCCACTCTAGTACTTGTGTCTACCTTGGATGGGTGGGATTCTCTGCACATTTACACTGCATAACTACTCCTTGCCTTGCTTCGACACATCCAGAGTCACTACATGGGGGAGTGGGGTGTAACAAGTATGTCATAGTTTGAAATGTCTCTGGCTGACTTGTGATGGCCCTGACACATTTGTCATACCTCTCAACCTCAGAGCAAGAAATCTGGACAAAGCCATACAAAGAAATGGGACAAAGGCCCAAAAATAAGGACAATTTTTAAAATATTGCTCTTATAACCTTAGAAAGCTAATAGAGGTCTTGCATTAGTATGAATTTTCTGAATGGTATGAAATCTGAAACTCAAATGTCTGTCATTATTTTCTAACTTCAGTCTTTAATTATTTGTCACTAATTTGCCAAAAAAAAACACAATTTTATGAAAAATGGACCAAAAATGTGATGTAAAAATATAAAATAGCAACACAATACAGCTGGGAACCTGTCAAAGAAGGGACACTTTAATATTAATACTGCTAACTTGAGCAGCTGACAAAATAAAATAATCTACATGCATTTCTGAAATAAAAGTAATCTGATTATTACAGTTATTTCTTAATTATAAACCCTCCATGTTTTCTTCCAAAATTGCTATTTTGCGGAGGGATCATTAGGGGAGGAGTAACATTTTGAGTCAAAATCAGGGACAGTTCAGAGGTTTGGCTATGCCTAATTCTATAAAGCAATTTATTTGCATGTACCTCTCAACCTGTTAATGCAATAAATCTGGACAAGGCCAGATATATTGGGGGAAAATATAAACAGTACTAAAAATTGCTCTTGTATAAACTGGGACATAAATCTGGACAAGGCCAAATATATTGGGGGGAACATATAAACAGTACTAAAAAATGCTCTTCTATAAACTGGGACAGTTGATAGAACAGGTCTTACTTTAGCATGGATTTTTCTGAAGGTTATGAAGTCTGAAACTAGGTGTGTCATTATTTAGTGACTTAATTCCTAAATGATTTGCCAGAAAACCACAAATTTTTATGAGGAACAAATCAAAAATAAGAAGCAAAAAATCTATTCATTCTTTGGAAATCTGGACAGTTGGGAGGTATGGTTCAGCTGGGGCTGTCTAGGTTTGCCGCCCTTCCCCCTAACAAAACCCTGGTCGAATGGAGCCTCCCTGCAGCCATTCCAATGATCCATTACTTTGCTATTTCACTCCATTTACCATAAACACTAATGTGCATACTGATTTACTTCTATGATGATTTGAACTTCATTTGAAAGTTTTATTTTTGCATTTTACAGCACAAACACTAAGGCATCTGCTAAACAAACTTGGCATTAAACCTTCTTTGCCCTTGAAACTCACATTCACTGAAACAACTTTAAAATCCACATTCAAAGAAAATACATTTTACTCGTGGCAGATAAAAATTAATTCTGGGCTGTTTTCAAATCATAGGCCCCTTGCATATGAAACACATGTGCTCTTTGATACACCTTCCTATTGCTTTGAACATTTTTCCAGTAAACAATGAAACAAAACTGTCCAATTCAGAACATTTCCATCATAAAAGTCTACTCAAACTTCTACAGTCCACTATTATCAGTAAATATGCACAATACTACAGTCCACCATTATCAGTAAATATGCACAATCTCTGAAGTAGTAAAAAAGTCATCTAAATAATTCCACGTTAAATAAATCTGTAATGAAGAGGTTGGTGCTAGCAATCACCTTTATAGTTCATGGTTTCATCGAACAATAAAGTGTCTGATGCCCCTGTGGAATAAATTGCCTAAATTACATTAAAAATAAGCTAGCAATATTGCAATAGGAAATGGATGGCAAACTGATAACAGGCTCATAATTAGTATCTTAACTTTCAGTATGGCAGCATTCACCCCTTATGGGAGTAGAACCAACAACCTTCTGCATCAAAAGTAAGCACACAGCCTGTTGTGCTATTAGCACTAAACTTCTCTTCCCTTGCAGCTCTCAGCTCCTTGTAAAATCTACTCAATACTCAACTGCATCTCAACTTCGCAGCACAAGAAGTCTGGAAAAAGCCAAATTTATTGGGGTGGGTCAAAAGGGCAAAAACCAGGGACACATTAAACATTGCTTGTATAATCTTGGAAAGCTGCTAGAATAAAATGCTGTGTTACCACGGTACCACCATACATTTTACTGCCAAAGTCCCTGTGCAAAAAAGAGTCAGAACAACATACCACTATGCCAAATCACCTGCTTTGTGAAAGAAAAATGCTGTGTTACCACCGTACATTTTACAGACAAGGTCCCTGTGCAAAACAGTCAAGAGCAACATACCACTATGCCAAATCAGCTGTTTTGTGAACGAGAGGAAGACTGAAACTTAAATGGCTATCATTTAATGAATTCAGTTCTCACCATAGCTGTCAACCTCTTAGCACAAAACACCTGGACAAACCCAGTAATGAGGGAATACAGCCCTCAAACATATTCAGTGAATTCAGTTCTTGCCATAGCTGTCAACCTTAGCACAAAAAACCTGGACAAAGCCACTAACAGGGTATTACAGTCCCAAAAATAAGGAAAAATTTCAAATAGTCACCTTATAAACTTAAAAAATTGTTTTATAATAAAAGGCTGTGTTACTATATATTTATTGCTAGAATAAAAAGTTGTTTTACTATGTATTTTCTGAAGACTATGAAGTCTGAAATTCAAATGCCTGTCAATTTTACTTGTGATGGAACAAAAACAATTTTCAGCAGAGGCCCAGGGAGAAATACTGTAGACATGTCTTTGTAAAATGGCAGGACACCAGAGCAAATCCACACAAACACAGAGATAAGATGCAGACTCCACAAAGAAGGCACCCCAGCCAAGAATCAAACCACAAATCCTATAGCTGTGACTCTGAGGCAACAATACCGCCAATGCACCATCAAATATGTAAGAAATTAAACATTCAGAAACCTGAAGTCTGAAATTCAAATGCCTGTCAATTTTATTTAACATTTGTTAATCAGGACAGTCTGACTTGGAACAAAAAAACAATTTTCAGCAGAGGCCCAGGAAGAAATAATGCAGACATGTCTTTGTAACATGGGAGGACACAAACGCAAACCCACACAAATACAGGAAGAAGATACAGACCCCACAAAGAAGGAACCCCAGCCAAGAATCAAACCTAAAAACCTGCAGCTGTGAGGCAACAATGCTACCAGTGCACCATCAAATAAAAGCAAACCCATACAAACACAGGGAGAATATAACAGACCTGACAAAGAAGGAACCCCAGCCAAGAATCAAACCTGAGAACCTGCAGCTGTGAGGCAACAATGCTACCAGTGCACCATCAAATAAAAGCAAATCCACACAAACACAAGGAGAAGATAACAGACCCCACAAAGAAGGAACCCCAGCTAATAATCAAACCTGAGAACCTGCAGCTGTGAGGCAACAATGCTACTACTTCACCATCAAATATCAAGCATTGCAACATTTACAAACCACAGATATTATGAGGAACAGATCAGATCAAATATGAGGCAAAAATCTGCAATTTTTTTACAAATGGTGGTGGGTAGGGAACTCAAGTCTTTAACACCTGCATACAGGGTACAGGGTTCAAGCTTGAGGTTTTCCCTGCCACACCACCATGAGCACCTGGGGCACACACACACACACACACACACACACACACACACACACACACACACACACACACACACCTGTCCGGTCTCCATAATAACCAACGTACATTCATTAGATCCAAACCCCTTCCCGTGCCCATAATAACCAACGTACATTCATTAGATCCAAACTCCTTCCCGCACAATACTCCACAGACTCGCGAGATTAGATCCAAACCCTTTCCCGATGAGACTGCAGCAATTCCCATTCCCGACTGCTGGTGTTGCAGTCCGGCCACAATGTATTATCCCAGCGTGTCTGTGCACTTTAAAGTGCACAGACATCTCCTCGCATTTCCCTATCAGGACTGCCGGACTACCTTGAGCATGCGCATACAGTAGACCAGTAGTCTGGACTACTGCGCATGCGCGAAGTCTGTGAATTTTAAAACTTTTTTTTTCTATTTTTTATTTTTATTTTTAGTTCTTTTTGTTTTGAGGGGGCAAAAACAGTGCAGTCCGGCAGTCCAATAGCATGGGCCGCCCCTGAGTTTAGATATGTATTATTTAAACTGATGCTAAATAATAGGGAGCTGTATTATCAAGCATGGTTGAAATACTACTTCCGGCACTATGGGAAGGGATAAACTGATGGGTACTTATGTTATAACTATGCAGTGTAAAGGAGAGTGAAGACTGAATATATTATTACAGAAAGAAGTCTGAACCTCTTAATGCTAAAATGTATGCATGAAGCAGTCTGCCATGGTACTGGATGAATGGGAAAAGGTACTTGCACCAGAGTGCATTAACTATATTTTAATTAGAAATTCAAGAACATGAAATACTGAGCAGAACAGTGGGTTTCTATAGCAAGGAAAGATGATAAATACAGGAACATTATTTAAAAATGAAAACTTTTGCTCTCAGTCCAAGTTACATGACTAGCCTGGGTGAAGTAGAAACAGCGGTAGGTGAGGGATCCAAATGGCTTGAGTCCAGTTGTCTTCTTTTGGGCCAAAGGTTAGGTCTGCTCCTGTGCAAGCTGTTTTATTTAAAGAAAGAGAATGCTTTCAGCAGGCTGGCAGCCAGTACTTGGCCAGTAAAAGAGATACATCTTTGGCATGTTTGTATGCATTATTCTGTGCAAAGGAGAAAAAAGATAGATTGACAACACTGCCTAGCAGCATCAAACCCAGAACCTGCATATATATCACCTGTACAGGAAATTAATGGGCGGAGCTGGAAGTTACTGGGACTCCAGAAAGAGTTAAGTGGTGGACTAAAAATATAAAAAATAAATAAAGGCAGAAGTTTAACTTGCTACTCACTAATGAAAACTAGATGACTGTCATTGATATTCTTGGGTGACTGAAAATACTGACTTTTAACAGTGACTTGCCCTGGGAGATACCCTCATCTTGAACTGCCCCTCCTAGGATGATAGATATCTTTAGCTTACCATGTCAAGGACCTGATGTCCTCTTACATTTTTTGCACAACTTCTGCATTATTCTTATTTTCAAAGTTCATGAGGTGGTAGAAATGTTTCTACTCTTGTGGTATCTTTTTTTTATTTTGTTCTCTCTTTTGTTCTTTCTTTCTTTTCTGCATAGAAAACTTAAATGGATAACGAGAGCGTCAGACTATTGAGGAGAAAATACTTAGTGTCACTATACTATGAAAGAATGGATTTAATGAAAGGCACTCTGGTTTCAGCCAAGAAAGCATCAGTATTCAGTTATAACTTTAGTGATCCTATTCTGCACTAATGCTACTGTTAAGGCCTTCTGCTTGTCATCCATTATTTCAGTCATTGCATGGTGAAGCAAGGCGTTCATGTTTAATGGTCATAGGCCTTTCCTTTGTGTTGCCTTTTTGTAGAAGTATCAGGTCAAGACCACATCTACCATTAAAAAAATGTCTGACGTTTCATTTAAACATCCAAAAAAAATGGAGTTTTAACAGATTTTTCCATTTGTGGGTAACATGTATGGCTATGAAGTTTTCTTTTCTTTTCTTTCTTTAAGAGCTATTTGTTGCAGATATATGAATCCTATAATGAATGCCTGAAAACATGAACTTTGTGTGTGACTGAGTATGCCTGCAGCTTATAGTGTAGTGAACTTTGGAAAGGCAAATGTCGCATTGTAGCTGGTAAAGTTGCAAAAGTTTGGGTTTACATATTTTTCTGTTTTCACCAATATCAAACCAGTAAAGAACAATCTGTGAAAAAAAAAATAGATATTAGACACAATGAAGTTTGCACATACAGCACAGGATGAGTTTAGAAACTGGGAATGTGAGCACAGTATATCATGTCTGTAAACCTCATATGTAAAGAATAGCATCTGACAATAATACAGTGTGGTGGAATGTAAACAGCTTTACATCCTATGTATCAGTGGAATGCCCCTCACTCTTGTAAGGGCATGGTTACTTGACTCACACAGCAAGAACAATGCCTACCCATATCAAGTAACGTCATCTGACTTGTGAACTGATAGGCATGTTTGATGTGTATATTATGTGTTAACATAGCTCTAGTATGATTGACAACAGACATGCTGACTGTGACACCTGAATCTGTTCCTATGGCAGAGAAAGTCCACACCAGGATGTAACCATGTAGCAGTAGCACTCTACAACTATTGTCTGATCACATTTCAGATGACAAGAATGGTGAATGGTTAACAAAAGGTTTTACTAATGGTTAAAAACAGCAGTGACATATAAGTATCCTCCAGAGTGATCACACTTTACACTGCATGACCCACATGCAGTGAGAAAACTCTTAAGTTGATATCTTACATAGGATATTTGACTGCTTGTCTGTCTCTCCTGAAAGGGTTTCTACCTGGGCTACTGGTGTTCATAACAGTAGTAGCCACATGAGTATGTGCCACTTCAACCTCTTTGTCCTCTATTACTTTAATGGACCCTTACTTCTTGAAAGTTTCCAGAATTGAAATATGTTACATCCATAAATGGATAGAAGTGCACTGTGCTCTGTACTTGGACATGGCTGGATGACCTTTGAAGATCTTCTCGGACAAGTGGTTAGGATTTTTATGATGTGGACATACCTGCTGGTTTGCTGCCTGGGCTTTTGTTTAGTTTTGCAGTGTTTTTTTTTCATATTTTCTTTTGCTTGTATTATGTTTTGAGCAGTCATGCATAAGGCCTATAGTACTTCATTTATGCATACCTCAGTTTCTGTGCAAGTGCTTCTATTTGTGATCCACGAAATATATGTGAAAACAGTAATGCTGGGAATGCTTCTTAATTTTGTGACCACTGTTATGAGTCTTGCACAATTGCTCCTCCAAATTCTCATAGGAAACCTGTTTATTTAGCAATATGAAGGGGCAAAGAATCTTGAACTGGAGTTAGTTACAGAGACCAGACCTAGCACCTTGAGGAGCACTACATTCCAACTCAAACCAGAAAGAGACCTTGACATTCCTGCGCAAAATTTTAAGTGTAACCCTAGGGCTTGCACAGTATTAGAGTCTCTAAACTAGACTCTGCTTTCTTAAGCAACCCTCATTGAAAGTGTTTGCCAAAAGGGAAGTAACCCCTGTGGACTCCGTAACTTAAACAAAATTAGACTGGCACCAAGTTTGTTGTTGCTGTCATTACTAGCACAGATGAATTTAAACTGAATGAGCACGTTGAGGCCTATAATTTATGTATGAGGTATCTACTGGTGAAAGGACAGCAGTGTGAAACTCTTGATACTTACAATAGTCTGTGTCTGAACCTGATGTTATATCATAGATATTTTTTGTGTTCAGAGTTAATTCCATATTACAGATATGTTTGTTAGTTCTTTTGTTTCTTTGCTATATTGTAATTGAAAAGAGACTGTTGTTGTCCATTTCATTTACAGAACTCCCTACTGAAATGTACCTCAAAATACCAAGTGCTAAAAAGCCAGGAAAAAAAAGACCAAAAATCCAGTTAAGAGCAAATATCAAAAATTGCTCTTTTCCTTTCAACTTCTTTTTGAGCCTTCTAGCAGGTCCTGACATTTGAGATGGTTACTCACTTAAGAGCTAAACAAGAAAGTAGAATATTTAGGGTTTTGCCAGAAGCATAGCCTGGCTATGAATGAACATTGCTGGTATGAACACAGTAAGTAGTGTGACACTTCTAAAGATAAATGAATGTCCATAGGTGTTTGTGGCAGGAACAGTTAAGGGACAGTACAAGAAATGGACATGTACAGGACATAGACTGTGAAGTGAATAGAATTAGGGTGAGGCTTATAGACTGGATATGAGTGAAGGAGGACAAATGACATTAGATGAAGTAAAAAGTGGTAACTGTGACATTAAGATATTGCAAAAGTGGGTGAGTGTGGTTTGAGAACTAACATGCCGAGCATCATTTAATAGGAAAGGACATATTGTTGTTCACTTCCATGCACAGAGTAAGGTGTTGATTGATCACTGGTAGCCTTTCTGTATACGAATAAGATAGTGCTGAAAACAAGATTAAGGGAATGAAATTTCTAAGCTTAATATGAGCACATTAAGCATCAGTTGGGCTGATTATATGAAACAGGACTGAGACTTTGCCATGATAAACTTAAGATTTGCATTTCTTTGTACTAAATGCTGTGAATACCATCACATCTATGCAATACATTACACCACATTGTAATGTTGCTGTTTTGATTGATAAAAATATCAAATTTCCCAAGAAGTATCAGAAAAAAAGTATCATTTATAGGTCTGCTTTCTGTTTGCTGTCAAACGTACAACACAAAAAACAAAAAACTGTTAAAAAGCCACGAGTTGCGAGTGAAAAACGTATCTTTTGCATTTGTTTTGATCTTGTGAACTCAGTGATTACTGCTTATAGGAAAGCAGATGTATTTATTTTTTATTTATTTGACATTTGTTAACTGAGTTGGTCCAAACTTGGCCAGAAGCCTATTTTCAGTGGAGACCAGAGGAGAAAAGCTCCATAGTAATACAAAAAAAAAATTAAAGGGATGGTGACATAAGGCAATACTAAGCAGTTACAAAGGACAGAAAAATCATTTACAAAGTATTCAAGCTTCATGTGCAAAAGTGAAACATACAGATTATGATAAACATGCTAAAGTTGGTACAAGTCAATTAGGTATTTACATAGATAATGTTTTACAAAAATATAATAAAATATACATATATGCATTGATTGTAGCTGCACTTGATAGTTTGGTATGGCATCTTTATGAAACAGGAGAAAAAGAAAAAAAAGGGAGATATCCCTGTGAGAAGAAAGACATGAGGAACAAAGATGGAGCTTAGAGGCTTGACCTTAATTTATGTAGGAGAAATTACAGACAGCAGAATTATAGTGCTGGAAAACTGTCCAGGTGTCTGTAGTAAGGTGTACAAAACCTTAACATAGAATTTCTGAACACTGTATTGTCAGCAACACACTCTCTGCCTGTTTTGAAAGCTACCATGAAAGTATACTTAAAATTGCAACTTCGGTAGTACATTGCAAGGAATACTATGAACACCAACCATGAGATTCAGAAAGGATTATTACAATATGGAAGCCTTACCATCAGTGGCTTTTCCCTCTCTGTAACACATTCCGTTTCATAGACCACCATACTGTTGAAGTTTTCCACTAGTGGGAACATCATTGTGGAGATGGTTCCTGCTGGCCTATCTGCATGGTAATGAGGCAGTCCTGGCAAGTAACATGGAAAACAACTTGTCTGTCTATAGTGCTTTGTAGCCTCAGGAAGTTTTCCATGTGGTCACTGCACACAATGCCGTAGGATACTACAAACTAAAAGCGTCAGTAGTAAAAACACTAATGGAGTATTTGATATCCCTTTCTTTGCTAACTGTAACTTAGACTGGGTCATTTACCTTGCCATCTGTAAGTGCTCTGCTTTCTATGTAGGACAAACATCAAGAGCAGTGAAACATAGAATATCAGAACACTTTAGTGAAATCAAAAATAAAAGAAACACAAATGCTTTATTTAAACATACTGTATCCCACAAAACAGCATAATTTCACTTCATTATTATTGACAGAATTCTTGTAATAAATCAGGTTGGCATGAACTACTTAATGCTAAAGAGAAAACATGGATTATTAAATTGGGAGGGCTGTTTGCCCCAGGGTTAAATGAACACCTCTAATTGGTTTTCAGGTTTCTGACACAGTATATAAATGGTTGATTTTCATTTGTATTTTTACACTGATGAAGGCTTAGTAAAGTAAAAGCTGAAACCGGCTTGTTTGTATTATATACTGAAGCTATGATTGATTAATATACAATTTACAGTCTGCTGGTCAGTATAAGAGGTACCATTGTGCAGTAACTCAGAGCAAACCTTGGTATTGCCATGGAGATTCTTGATATAACTATAGAAGGCTTTGTGGTTGTTTTTAGTGTCTGCCACAATTCTGCCTTCATAGCTGGCTTTAGAGGTTTTGATGAGGGATCTCAGCATTTTGTTGAGGCTAATAAGGGAGTTTTTCCAGTCTTGGGACTTCACCTTTTTTGCAACAGTTTCTTCCTTCTGTTGTAGAGTTTATTAATGGCAGGGGACCACCAGATTGGCTTCCTTTTTTTGGAGGAGAGCGTCTTGGTTCTGTTGGGTATGGCTAGTTCCATGCATTTATGTACATGTTCGTACAGTGCATTGGTGTATGATTCGGCAGTCATGCATCTATTTTCCATTGACATGGGTGCCGTGAAGTTAGCGACCTCTGTTTTTAGTAGCCCAAAGTCAGCTTTGGAGAAGTTTTTCTTGGTGGTTACCTTTGCGGAGGGTGTGAGTGAAATGTGGATTTCCATGGTGATTAGTTTGTGGTCGGATCTAACCAGGGAGGAATTGACTATTGGTGTAGAGCAATGATTGCTCATGTTGTAATAACCAGGTCAAGGGTGTTGCTTCCTCTATTGGGGGTAAGAATGAGATGGTCCAGGGCTTTGAAATTGATGAATTCCGGGAAGCGTTGGGCCAATGTATTGGTGCATGAGTAGTTTTCCCATTTGATGGAGGGGTAGTTAAAGTCACCTAGTATGAGAGTGTTGAGTTGGACCCTAATAGTTTCCACAGTGCTTAGGAGTGTGGAATGAAAGTCTTGGGACATGATTGGGGACCTATGGCAGGCTACGACATGAATCGCCATCTTACCCAAATTCACAAACCTCTACCTTTCATTTAGTGTTTCTTTAGTGTGGTCCAAAAATAGAGGTTGTCCTGCAGTTTTCCACATGGTCAACACAGTTTCTAAAGTATCAGCTCCTCCTCATAGCATGTCAAAAATTATTTTAGTATTACTCTGGGGTTTCAGTAACTAAGATACAGGGCTGGTATAGACATATGTTTTACCTTTGGTATTGCAAATGAATCTTTTACAGATCCTGTCCATTCGTCTGTCTTGTTTTTCATGAATTCCATCCAGTCCTTCCCTTCATCGTCTCATTTTTTGAAATTTCATACAGTATTAAACTTTACTTTCTTGAATGCAGTCAGATATTGTATATTGAGTTAGTAACATGAATGTTTAGAGAAAACCATGACAAGGTGAGGTAAACTTAGCAGGAGTGCATATCATGGAGGAAAGGCACAGAGTTTAAAACAAAAATATAGATGAATGCAGTCTTACGCATGAAGGAAGGGATCCATCTAACAGTAAAAATGAGTAAGTGAATAGAAAGTAAACCTTTTGGGTTTCTTCAGACAAGAAATGGCAAAACCATCTGCACATGAGTTATATACAGTTTCCCACAACTACCTGATATGGCAAAAGTAAGAAAATCTCAGAAATGCGATTAAGTTTGTGAAATGTGGGTTGGTGTTTATTTGGGGGAACTTTAATATGACAGATGTTAATTACTACTTCTGTGGAACCATCTGAACTCCACATAAAACAGTGTATTTCTCTCAATCTAGTCAAATGTAATTTAGACAAATTCAACCCCCCACCAAGTTTAGCATTCCTGTCCCTCATGGGTAGGAGAAGCATGTAAATGTCCCATGTCCATGTTCAGATTTCTGGGTTATTTGCATCCAAAACGTAATGACTAAAACCTGTCATGAGAATGTAAGGCTGGGCTTCTTAATATCCTCACAGATCAATAGCCTAAAAGTACATTTGAGCCTATAAGCACCTTGAATTTTGTAGGCACAGTTAACTGAAGATAACTTCCTTGATGTGCATAAATTGTAAAACTTCATATAGCTATTACTAAAACCTGCCTGAGAATCATTAGTTTTTAACCTGAAGCTTTAAAATGTAGAGAAAGAAAGAAGTTTAATAGATGTGGAAGTAGGCAACCATTTAGGAGTAAATGATCATGAAACATTATATTTCATATTAAACTTTACTCAATGATAATGACTAGCATTCAAATAATTAAGTGGTTCGTTCCTGAATGGTGACAGGTTAGATCATAAGCGCATAGAGCTGTGAGTCAAAAAGAACGTTATATGTGAAAAAATCTCTTCAGCCAAAAAGAAAAATAAAGTTTTTTGCATTTCTTTTTAAGATGAAGTAATTTTTCTCACATTTTTTGTGGATAGATGATGCAAAGAATATAGCAATTTCAATACTGCAATTAAGTTACAGAGAGATAAAACCTTTATTTGTACTCTGCCTTTCAGGCACCATTGACTTGACCGAGACAAGCAGGTCACATAGATAGCACTGCAGATGTGATTAACACCGCAGTGCAGTCAAAACAGGCTATGCTGGGTGTTCTAAGTGGGATACTCTAATTCATTAATAGTCCACATAAAAAAGACCATCATTGCATTATCACGGAAAAGGCACACATTGTCCTGCCATCAACTTCAGGTTACAGATTCTAATTATTTCTCTTGTTTTCAAACAGTTGCATCCCAAGCATTCCCTGTCATTAATAGAACGCTTCATTTAAAAAAAGAAAAAGTGAAATAGAAACATATGCTGTTCAACCTCATCTTCTGGAGTCCTTGTATAAATGCAATAACATTTTCTATAAACTTGAAATCCAATCACCACTCCTCTGTCCATTCAGGAAGGCATTACTATCTCAGTTAAATGCCTTCCTTGGCCAATTCATTCTATAACTCATAAAAGTTACTCAGAGTTGCCAGTCTCTGTAGCTAGTTGTTGTGGTGTTGTGAACAAGACTGGCATGGAATGTAACTTATTGTATGCCAGCTGACTGCATTGTCATTTTATACTTATTGTTGACATTTTATATTTGATTTTCTAATGGCTCATGGACAAAAAAGGCTGTTTGCTCAACCTATCACTCTATAAATAAAATACAATGAATAAAGGCACCCTGTGTTTATGTGATCTGAAAGTATTCTGAAAGTGTGACAAAGAATCAAGGTTGGTATTTAAAGTGCTGACATACCTAGGAAAAGAATCTCTTTTATTGTCAACTGATATGACACCATAGTTCTACAAAAGACATTTTCACTGTGACATAGAAAATATAAAGGCAATACACAGGGTGAAAAAATGGGAATGTGCACTGTCTTCACAGATACCATATGAAGAAAGATTTCAAATCCTTATAGTGGTTGATAATGAAAATAAAAGATGCAGAGAGTAGTATGTAACAGAGACTATTAAATACCTTAAGGGAATTTGCAGATCTTCTGGGTACTCATTTTTAAAATAAGATCCATTGAAGTTAAACTGGAACATTATTCAAAGGCACAGGTTAGAATACTAAAGGGAGATAAATGGAAGTATTATCTCATGGTAAAGGTCAGAGATGACATAAACAGTATTCCTGAGATCAAAAATAATGCATGGGTTAGACACAAGACAGTTCTTATCATGTATTACACCTGATAAACTAGCCAGATTCAATTCACTCGATAAATCCATTTGTTGGAGATGTTCTTTAAACTGTAAAGCTGATTGGTCTCCTATATTTTTTGATTGTATTAATATAAAAAAATTCTGGGAAGAAATTACTATTTTTCTCCAACTATAGTCACAGATACCTTTATTTTAACCAAATCTTTAGTCCTCTTAAATGTTAATGATACTATTGGAATGAATAAAAAAGATCTATACCTACTTTGGTCCATACTAGCTGTGGCAAGGAAATGTATAACTAGAAAGTGGAAGTCTCCACAAGTACCTACTCTGGAAGAATTCTTGAGATTGATGGAAGAAACAGCGACATTAGAAATCAAGGTGAAGGAATTGATAATTTCACCTAAAGCATGGACAAACAATCCTTAGGAAAAAAATAACTCTTATTGAGGCATTAAAAATGAATCCTAAATAATTAATGTGTAACTTTATACTTTATTAATTGAATATTATACATTTTTTTTGCTAATTTCATATATTTTATTAATTTTTCCCTCCTTTGTTCAGGTCAATTGTACATAGTGTATAGAAAGGTTTATAATACTTGTTTATTGATGATTGTATTGTTAAACATTATATTATTTGGAAAATAAAAAAATTATCAGAAAAAAAGACAGTTCTTATGAGGGATTAGAAAAAAGCAAAACAAATGCTATTTATTATGCAGGATTAACAGCTTACTAATTAGACAAAGAAGTGCACAGACTTGGTAGCCAAACAGTCTTTGTCTGTCATGAAAATTCATGTTTCTAAGATTATTTGTAGTGTATGTAGTGTATGTGTCTGTCTATGCATATGTTTATATGAGCTTTGTGTGTTTGGTCGACCATTGCTTCCATCGAGAGATGAAAGTGCAGGGTTGTTTGATATAATGTCCGGTTTGTCAAACATGCATTTTGCCAGATTTTTTGTTGTATCGAAACAGACAAGTAAAATCTGCGTGTGTGTGTGTGTGTGTGTGTGTGTGTGTGTGTGTGTGTGTGTGTGTCTGGGAATATGTATGGTTTAGAATTACAATAAGGGTTAGGTAAAGGGACAGAGTAAGTATAAGTGATTGTGAGTGTTTAGAGCTATGGGACAGACTGAGGGTGTTTGTGTGTGTGAGTGGTGTTTTATGTGTGCATGGTGAGTGTCTGAACTGTCTTGTATAGTGGAAGTGTTATGGGAAGGGCTTTTATAAGTTAGGATGTATGTTAGAAGTAGGAGGAGGGGGTGTATATCATAACATTGAATTTGCATAACATCGAACGGCCATAACCTCGATTGTGCTATTCATCGAATCTGTACTTGTGGGATCGCGGTACAGTGAGGATCAGTAAATATGCCCTTTCCTCACTGTAGTGCAACCTCGGTGTTGGTATATATAATTAGCGGGGGGGTTGGGCACATGAACAGATTCAATGAACAGCACATTTGAGGTTATGGCTGTTCGATGTTATGCAAATTCAATGCTATGATATAGGAGGAGGGACAGGGTTTGGGTTAGCACACATTATTATGGTGGATGGGGGGTGTAGAGGTTGATTTCATGACATTTGAAAAGTCTTGGTTAACTGTACCAAAACATTATCAGCTTGAAATTGCTTTAATTCAATTTTTGACATGAAAGATGTAGCTAGCTAACTACATCATGTTAAAAGTATAGATTTTATTCACATTTTATGCCAACTGGGAATGTACATGACTAATAAAATTAGGTTAGAGAGATCAGGAAAGTTCTGAGGATTTATATATATATATATATATATATATGTGTGTGTGTGTGTGTGTATGTGTATGTCAGTAAAAATTTGGACATTTCAGATGAGCTTAAATCTAGGAACAGCTAATTTCCTATTAGACATCCTACTTAATATGGAGGACTAGATGAAGTTTGACATTTCCTTAGCACAGACAAAAAGAAATACTTTGTTAATGGGTGGTATGAGGAGTTTATGAAACTTTCGCATAGAATGATGCTTCAATACAAACAGAAAATGATTGACTTCAATAATTGGCTTAGTTTTTGGTGTAATTCTAAGGGGATCCAGTATCTGTCAGCCTGGAATGACATGATCGACAGACCTCAATGCTTTGCCAGAGAGGGTCTTCATCTGTCACCCCTGGGATTTCGGCCACTGGCTAAGCCTCTTACCACCCCCATAGTGCCTTTTTAGGCAGTGTCACAAGGACAAAACTCCTGAAGTAAAAATACCAACCAAAAACAACCTCAGGGTCATGTTGCTAAATGCTACGAGTCTTAACATGAAACTGCACTCACTGGAAGCAGTCCTCACCCTGGAAGATGCACACATTTGTGTAATCAAGGAGTCCGTGTTTAAGGCTTTGGAGACCACCCCAGCCATACTGGGTTACACCTCCTCCCACATGTTCAAACCACAAACTGAAGGCAAAAAAACTAAAGGAGGCGGTGTATCAATATATATCAAGGATAAATACACCTCCAGATTGGTCAAACAGTATGACACCCTAGAGGTACTTCAGATGCAATTAACTGTTGGCAGGACACCTATTCAAGTCATTGCCAGCTACAGAATCCCCTCCATGAATTAGGACACCCACTCTGCCTATTTGGATCAACTTGAGTCTATCAAGATACATCCTATCACCATAGTTTTGGGTTACTTTAACTACTCTAGCATTTACTGGGTGAATTACTCATGTTGAAACTCACCTGTTCAAAGGTTCCTTGATTTTGCCAACAACCCCAGTGTGCTGGACCAGCTGGTTGACAACCCCCACCAGGGTTGCCAACATCCTGGACCTGGTGCTTACAAATATGGGAGACCACTGTAGCTCCCCCACTGTGAGTTCATCCCTGGTGAGATCTGACAACAAATCAGTCTCATTTTGGTAACTATCACACCTGACTCTCCCCTACCAACAACTAGACTAAAAAACTTCTCCAAAGCAGATTATAGCCTCTTACAGGATGGAATAAATAGCCTCATTGCACCTCTGCCCTCAGACAGAACAGGTAACTATGCCAAGGTCTACACCAATACCCTATACAAGCACCTGTATAACTGCATTGACTTGGCAGTATCTATTATGACCAAAACAAGCTCTTCAAAGAAAAGCAAACCTACCTGGTGGACAACCACCATTAACAGGCTTTACAATAAAAGGAAGAAACTGCTGTCCAAGAATAAGAAGGAGTGGGTTCTAAACTGGAGACACTCCCTCCTCAGCTTAAATAAGCAAATAAGACTTCTTGTGAAGTCCTCCAAGGTAAACTATGAATCTAGTACTTAATGATAACACATACAATGAGCCGGTGGACATAGCTAACCTGCTAGCCGACGGGTTTGGTGAAAACTTCACTCCCCCGTCCCTGCCACATGTACTTCATGACATACCTACCACCTGCCCCTTATTTTGTATCTCTAAAGAGCAGGTCATAAAAGACCTCTCTAAGGCCAAAAACACAGCATCAGTGGGACCTGGTAACATGCCGGGCTCCGTCCTGCATGGGCTTAAACAAGAATTAGCATCACCATTGGCTACTCATTTCAGTCATAGTCTAAGCACTGGGTTCATACCAGCTGAATGGAAAACAACCACTGTTATCTCCCTGCACAAAGGTGGTGCTTGTACTGACCCTGGGAACTACAGACCTATTAAACTGACTATCCTTATCTGCAAGGCCATGGAGAGAATCATCATGGACCTTATCAACAAAGACATAGGTAATAAAGAAATATACGAATCCTGCCAAGTAAAGCACCTTCAAAGCAAAGAAGTGTACAAAATATAGACGAGAAGGTGCACCATGCGCTGTGTTGAAAAGTCAATAATGAAGAACGATCTCTTGTAGTAAAAATCCAAGTTTAATGGCAAAAACGACTGCAGTAAAAAGTTAGCGCTTTCACGTTTATCACAAACGCTTCTCGTCTATATAAAGACATAGGTAATCTCCAAACACTAGATCCTTCCCAGTTTGGATTTGTCAAAGGGAGATTGTGCTTGTTAAACCTGGTTGACTTCTTCAAGACAGTCACAAGGGTCCTGGACCTGACCAAGGCATTTGACAGTATCCCTCGCTCAGGCATTATGGACATACTCTTCTAACTAGATATCAATCCTTATATTGTAAGGTGCGTTACAAACTGACCCTCTGATAGAACCCATACAATCAAAATAGGGAATCCACCTCTAACAGCAGACCCGTTCCCAGTGGTGTTCCACAGAGATTGGTCCTGAGACTTCTACTGTTTAGAATCTATTTCTCCAAAGTACAAGCTAAAACCAAGGGACTGTGGCTGACAAAGTTTGCTGATGACTGCAAACTGGAAGCAGTCATAGAATCTCCAAATGACATCAATATCTTTCAAGAAGATCTTATACAAACAAATGATTGGTACCAAAGTCATGGCCTCAAACTCAATGCAAAAACATGTATTATCATCCCTTTCGGCAAGAGCAATGTTGCTGAAAATTAACACACCAATGACAATACCCTATGTACACACTCAGTGGTGAGAGATCTGGCCACTCAGGTTGACAGCAACCTTGTCTTTGACTGCCATGTCTCTAGATTGGTAAGAAGGGCATTCTGTATGGCTCACCTCATAAGTTAGGGCATTGCCTTGAGAAAAAGTGAAGTTATCACATCCCTGTACTCTTCACTCATATAATTGAGTACAACACACCTTTTGCCATGTACCTTTCAAAGCACCTGCAGCAACTGGAGAGACCACAAAGGTTCCTCACAAGGAAAATTCAAGGTCTTCAGCAGCTATCTTATGTGGATCAGCTGAAATCACTGTCACTTTATTCTGTTTCATACGGACTACTCAGAGGCAATCTCTGCCTTACATATAAGGTGATCTCTGACCACACCTTGTTAGAAATACTGTGCATCTGCAAGTCAAATGGCACACAGGTTACTCACACTAAAAAACAAACCTGTCATGTGACATCAATAAAACCTGCAGGAGGGACAGATTTGTCTCCCAGAGGTCACCACACCTTTGGAATAGACTTCTACTTTAAATCAGACAAAGCAAATCATTGGCCCTCTTCAAACACAATCTGGACAATTGGATGGGTAACCATAAATTCATTCTGGGGGTTCTACCTGTGTCCCTCTTGGACAGGGGCAATAAGTGCTGATCATTGTAACAAGGGTAAAATTTGGCTAGGCCTGTAAGGGTCCTTAGACCATTAGCCTAGTAAATTCCTGTGATCCTATGAAAGGAAAAGCTTAATCCCAAACTTGATCAAAATGATTACTATAGCAGCAGTTATTAAATAGGTGAAACAGAACTATATTGATAATATTACTGGAAAAATACAAGTAAATAAAAAATGAGTTAGTAATAGAGGACATTTTGGGGGTATATTCTTGTGGATATTGAAAGGAGATATTAATTTTATCAGTAAAACCAGCAAATGAAAAACATGCACCATTAATGACAAGATAGTGAATAGAACAGATGAAAAAAGAAGGAAGTTACATTTCACTGTATGAATTTAACATATAGGAGGAAGAGGACAGCACTGGCTAGATCTATTTTTATTAATCATGACCATTAAAGGATATAATTTAAATATTCATGAATTAAATGATTAAAATAAAGAAATGTTGAGTTGACAGATGATTCCTGAAAATATAGCTGTTGTAACATAATAAATGATAATCTAAAATGTATTTGATCAAATGATTATAGAATCATTTATAACCCCAAAAAATGTATTTCTGATGACTGCCTTTCAATAAGAAAATAATATTTTATGATGCTGTCTGATATGAGATTGATAAGGAGATACCAGAAATGGTAATATATGTTTTATTTTGCATGCTTAAATGGATACAAAATTGTTCAAGTCTGTAGTAATAATTTCTGTAGAATGTTTTAATAATTGTTTGGGTTTGTGAGATGCATATTCAGTTTATGCAGCAAAATAAGATTTGACTGGATCAGATATGCATGTAAAATACCTGTGTTCTGGATATAGTCAAAGAAAATTTATCCAAATGTTTTCATAGCTTATAGATAAACGTTTTTTTCTTTTTTAAAGTTAGGAAGTAAGGCCATCAGGTCTGAGGCTTTGTGGGAATTTAATGATCTCATACTATCCAGTGCATCTTGTAATTACAGTAGATCATTGATCACCTCAGATTATTTAGTTGATATATCTGGGAGGATGAAATAATCTGAATATGACTAACATTAGGTTCTTGAGAATTAGTATTGTTAGAGCTATATAAATCTGTAAAAATAAAACAAAATGGTTTATAAAATAGCATTAATGCCATTACATTGTCATCAGTGCTTTAAGGTGGAATCCTATATTATTTCACTATCTGAGTTATTTGTGCCAAGAATTAAGATAGAATGTATTCACATTCATAAAATTCAACTCTTCTGTTTGCCTTAGTCCAAGAAAAATTTCAAATCAATGCTGCATTTAATTCTGGCTGTAATTATTTTATCATCATAATCAACTCCATTTTCCCATTTTTACTTGGCATTGAGGTATCACAGCTACATTAGGGAATGTGACCAAATCATCTGGAGCCAATGTTTATACAGCCACGTGGCACTGTTTCTCTATGTCTAGGTCATTTTTTTTTACATAGGCTGAGATTCACTTGTTCTTATTTTATTTCAAACATCAGATGTGTTTGCGCTCTTGCGTTATCCTAAGAATGATAAGTATGATATAAATTAACCTTAACTTTTAATTATACTCTGTGACAATTAATGTTTTAATAAGAAGGAGACACTTCATTCAATGGAAAATATATGTCAACACAATTTAGAAGTCTACGGATATAAGGATATTTAGAACTACAAGGTTTACGGTCCAGTTTGATGCTTGAATTTAACAGATTACTAGGTTATAAGTAGGCTATAAGTAGACTTGTATCACAGAATGATGTAAAAATCATCTTGATTTGATATTAAGCAGAACTGCATCTCAAGAGTGATTTGAAAAGCATCTTGATTGAATTTTATAGTCAATTATAATGCTACTAAGAAAACTGAAATTTAAGAAGAAATCTATTTTGAACCAAATTATTTGAGTACTAGATTAAATACTGTGCACTATTTTGAGAAAAAAAGGAAAGTAAAAAGGAATTTAAAATATGAGATTCTATTATGTCTAGAATAGACCTGGAAAACTTTGAGTTCAAGATTTATGCGCCTTATTTTCTCACTTTGGCATTATTTATAAGTGTATTCTAGTCATTTGCTGTAAGAAGATGGATCCTGGTTTGAGCACGAAACACATATAGAGGAAAGTTTTAGTTTTTCCCAAATGACAGAATAAAAACATACCAGTGAAAACGTCTCATGCATGTCAGCCTCTGATGACATAATAGGCACAATTGAGGATATCTTCAAGAGAATAGCTATATCTACCTGCTAAATAATAGACATTAAACATTTCTTACAGAGTGCTTCCAGCTGTCTTTGCAAAATATGGGTTTCCTGGGTTATCGCAACATTAGTATCATAATTATTAAACAGGTGTGAAAAGAATATTGTCTTATGAGGGATATGAATACTTCCAAGAAATACTTCTGAGATTGCCTGATGAAAACTCTACCATGAGTATAGAAATGCAGCCTTTCCTGGCCCCACACTAAGTATAATCCATATCTCCTGTGTCCAAAAGAGTTTCAAAACAGAACTAATTCATCCATAATTTAAACCACGAATGTAATTAATACAATAACAACTGTTAGTAAGCTAAAAGAAGCCTAATATACTTTTAGATGATCTTGTAGGAAATATCAAAATGCGATGTTTAAATATGTCAACAAATATAAGCTCACAGACCTAAAATATGAATGTACAATACAAAAAGTACAGAGTTGGCATGTAACAGCTCATTAGAAATAACTTCAGTAGCACATACAATAGGAACTAAAATAATGTTGTCAGTTGTCCAGTAGAAGCTATGATTTAAACCCAGAATATACCACAAATAAAAGGACAGAACATTGTGTTATGGTGAAGGAAACTTAACAAAAGCATAACATGTAACTTTATTCTGGTTTAAAAATTATTGCTACATGTAACGTAAAAATTCTGTATAAATGCAGCCTTTCAGCAAACTGAAAGGCATTGAAATGGCTTTAATGTTATACCAAAAGGTGAAATATCTTTTGTGTAGAGCTGCATAATTAGCTGAGACTAAAATATACCAGCAATAACTCAAATGACCTGAAGCAAAGCTGCATGAACTCACAAGTGCATGGGGGAGGAGATTGAGAGAGAGAACATGCAGTTGGAAACCTAGCTGTGGTTTGAAAATATTTCCTGACTGCAAATAGTGCTTCTTTTCAATGTATACTTTCATCATGCTCCTTTATACTACAGAAGAAAAAAAGGTAAGCTGTAATTTTATACCAAAAAATAAAAATATTCTGAATTCAGAGTAACAAAGTAAGCTAAGGCTGCAGTGAAATAACAGCAACAAGTGACCTGAAGTAAACCTGCAAAAGACAGCACATGCCTGGGGAGGGTTTAAGAGAAAAGAAAACATGCATTAAGTAGCCAACTTTCTAGATGAGACTGTAATTTTAACCCACAGTATGTTTACAAAAGAAAGCACAAAAACAGCACAATAATGAAAACTTAATTAAGTCATAAAAAGGAGAATGGTCTGTTTTGATATTTAACAGTAATGAAAAGGAAAACATTCCCCTGGATTTACTAATCTTCTGTGCAGGACTAATCTAGTCCCGCACAGAAGCGGCAGTTGAAGTGGACGGCAGTGCGCCATGCATATTAATGAAGGCGCGCTGCCTGAACTCCAAATGCTACGCGGAGCGTGGACGAGTGCAGGGGGTGTGTCTGAGAGCAGAACTCACAGAATAAACACGCCCCTGCAAAGTAGAACAGAAGAATGTGTAAATAAATGAGCGAGACAGCTCGCAAGTGTCCGCATATCCCCACCAACAGTCCCCATGTGTTCAACAGCAACAGTACAGTCAAATAAAATGAAGAATCCCTAATATTGATGTGTTATAAAACCTCAGAGTACAGCTAACCGTAGGTGCGCAGGTTTGCCCATCGCCTAGCTACGGTTAAATCAACCGAAATGGCTGAAGAGGATAACAAGGAATATACATGCAAATGAAGCAGCATAGCAATAGTGGAGTGGTTAGAGCATTCGCCTAATGAACAGGCATTCCCGGACCGAGTCCCACATTAGCAAAAATCATTTTCCACAGGAAATCTGTATATGAACAGAATTTTACATAGTTTTGCCATATAACGTACAGAATAACAATTAAATGTGAACTGAAGTACTGCATGAAATGCACATGTGAAGTGTAAGTGTCGTGATGAATAAGCCACATGTACACAGGTCTAAGCACAAATAAGCAGCGGTAAGTGTGTACAAGTGCGCTTGCGCGGGGGTAAGCATTGCCCACACAAGCAAAGTAGAAGCTAATTAGTGTAAGAAACTGTACCCGGAGGTTAGCAGTGCTTACCATCACGCAAACCCACACAAAGCTTACAATCACTGTAAAGTGCCTTAATTACTCCGGATCCAACAGCCCAAGTTCCACCCAGCAACAAAATAAACTGCCTTAGCAAGGCTCAGACCCAGGACCCTGTACACTGTAGTCACAGTAGTTAACCACTAAGCCATCATAGCAATAGACAAGCGAGATTAAGGCCATACATCCCATATACCCACATGGATTTATACATATATATATATATATATATATATATATATATATATATATATATATATATATATATATACATATATAGCAATATGTGTGTGTGTGTGTGTGTGTGTGTGTGTGTGTGTGTGTGTGTGTGTGTGTGTGTGTGTGTGTGTGTAGATATATATATATATATATATATATATATATATATATATATGTATGTATATATATATATATATATATATATATATATATATATATATATATATATGCAAATATTATACACACATTATATATATATATATATATATACATATATATATATATATATATATATATAAATATATATATGTATGCGGAGATATATATATATATATATATATATATATACGTGTGTATAAATATATATATATATATATATATATATATATATATATATATGTGTGTGTGTGTGTGTGTGTGTCCACGTAGATATACACAGTTATACAGCTATAAATAGGAAACAGCACACAAGCATGACATATGTTCACAGGCTGTGCCAATGGAAGTGAGGATCCCAAGCATGAAACATGTAACATGTAGCATGCCCCCCCCCCCACCCAGCCGGACAGAGGAAACATACACACAAACCCACAAACAATGTAAATAGTTCACTGCTCCCCAGACCACAGGCAGGATACAACCGGGAGGGGGGGGGGGTGGGTACAGAGTGCACGTGTGAAATCTAATCTTGGAAAACTCAGGAGCGTCCCCTGCGGGATGCCCCAAAAATTGACATAAAACCAAAGGAAGTTGTTGCGCCGACCATTTTGGTTGGGGTGTGTACATACCCGGAATGCAAGTGTAGGTAAGTCTGATGACCCATGGTTGAGACAACGTACGACATGGGTCCCGTGAAGTGGAGAGTGGGCAGCATGTAGTGGTGTGTTCAGACCTGACCTGCACCCAGAGTAAGGATGGGTGTTGTAGAGGAGGTGCGGGTGGGGGAACTATGGGTAGCTAGTTATGCATCTAGGTGTGCAGGTGTTGGCTGATGTGGATCTATACGGACAGCCCCAGGGATGTGAGCAAAAGTGTTCATTGGGCAGAGGCATTGCCCAGTGAGCAGCCACACCCACTACAAGTCCCACTGCTGCAAAGTCAAGCTATTTGGCAAAGAACGGAAAAAACAGATGTAGATGTATATATGTAGAGGAATGTGTGTGTATATCTACCCATAGCTACATGGAGATAAACCTCTCCCTCTCCATAGTACAAATGTATAAATACAGAGACAGAATACATATACATACCCACATATAGATATATGCATATGCATACACCCATACACCCATATGTTGTTAGATATATATAGACAGCAATATATAAATATATACATGTATGCATACATATACA
>NC_056733.1:26293649-26481149 GCF_019279795.1 Protopterus annectens | reverse complement strand
AGAGAGGAAAGGAAACAGAACTCCTTTCTGTGTTACTTATGAAAAAATGTTTTAATAAGTAAATAATCCAGCTAAAACTAAAACCTGTGAGCCCTTCACCGTTCTCGCAGGCCTGATGCCAACAATCTGCCACTCAGGAAAGAATATTTAAAATAACATTTTAAAAAAATTACAGAGGCCCAAAGTCAATGTAAACTGCTTAATAAAAACCCAAGTTCAAATCCTAGTCTGTTAAAATACAGCTTATGAAACTGCCTCCATGCATTCAGGTATTAGAGCTAGGGATCTTCCAGCTTCCCCTGCATAAACGTGCATATATGCAGAATGCTGAGCTTAGACAAGACATTGTTTCTGGCAGCATTGTCCTGGTTGCTTGTAGACATGCTAGCTTAATCTTTACCATATGGTGTGCCACTGAAGGGAATTATCTTTACAGCATATGGGACTGAAGGGAATTGCAGACTTAATGAGGAATACAGAGTAATTTGGCAAACCAGGGAAAGGATCTCCATGACAACTAATGAGTAGGTGGTGTCTTTTTGGGTATATCATGGCCACTGTCTCTTGGATTAATCAAAATCCAGAACTCTATGCCATTTATGCTTTTTGCCAGCATTACTTACAAAAGATTTCTCACACCACTTTCTCTCATTCCTTTTTATCACAGTTTTAATAATTGATTTAATATCCTCATTACTGTACTCAGAAATTGAACAACACAGAGTCTGTTTAACTGATTCTCTTTCATTTTCAGTTGTGCAAGTACTTCCTGGTGTCCTGTTATACACTGTCAATCATATGCAGCTTCTGCACTGTCTCATTATTTTGCTATAAGTCCCCGTAAGTTAATTTTTCCTTTCTTTTCCTGTTCATAATTTATTTTTCATGCATTGCTTTTCTTTGCAAGCTCTGTCATTTCTGCAATTGTTTAATTTAGTTGCTCAGCATAAATTCAAAGATTTATATTGTGCTAAATCTGTTTTTTTTTTCAAAGTTTGCTTCTCCTTCTGTTATTTTTATGATACAGACAATTCTGTCTCTTGATTAATGAATCATGTAGCTACCCGAATTTATATTCCTTATCTGTATTTCTCAATTACTAGAATCAGAGGGGCTGCTGCCAAATGACACAGAGTGTCAGGGGTAGTGCAGGAGAGAAGAATGCCAAAGAAGCTGAAAAGTAAGGTGTACAAAACAATGGTGTGGCCAGTACTGCTGTGTGGTACAGAAACCTGATCAGTAAAGGCATAGCAGTTGAGGAAGCTAGAGGTGATGGAGATGAAGTGACTGAGATGGGTGGTTGGATGCACTTTGTGAGACAGATGAAGTAATGAGGACATCAGAGCAGAAACTAAAGTAGCTTCAGTAGCACAGAAGTTCAAAGAGAAGAGATTATGATAGTCTGGGCACGTGCAGAAAAAACATAAGGCAATCTGGTGAAGAAGATTTAGGATAGACGTGAAGAAGGGAAGAAGAAATGAGGGGAGGTTGTCCAGCAAACAGATGAATAGTGTGAGAGAAGATACATGACAGTCAGGCATGACTGTCAAAGAAGGAAAGAGAGTGGCATTGGCTCAAGAGAGATGGGAACAGTTGACACGGCATCCTGCCCCCCCCATGTAGAAAATTGGAAGAAGTGGGTTGATGATGATGATGGTAGTGATCTGTGTATCTCAATTCAGTTACATATGTATGTATTTTTGTTGTGGCCCTTGATTTCTAGTAAACAATAAATTATTAATATATGGCAAACTTTTCTAAGAGTTGTAGTTCTACTTGAATATTTCTTAAGACATCTTACTCATAGTTTTTCTCATTGGTAAGATTAAATTTTTGAAATGTCCTTATTGTGCCATTTTAATGTAATCTCCAGTTATGTGAAGATATGTGGATGTGTGTACTTATTTGCTTTTCTTCTCATATGCCAGATGCAAGACAGAAAAAATTAAATCTTTGTACCCCTTTTTAGAATTTTCTGGCAGTTTCCCCTTCAAAATAAAAGTCATGAAGTAACTACAATGAAAGTTTTACAGTTATACTATATAATAATGTTGTTTCTATTTCTTTTTATTACTTGCTCATAAATTCTCCTTTTACTTGTAGCATGAAAAGTATAATGGTTTGCTGAGTCAGTTCTGGAACCTACGTTTCAAGTTGTTTTTCATTCCATGTTTTTTTTTTTTTTTCAAATTATTTCCTTATTCTTCAATACTTTATTATTAATTCTTCATGATTTCTGCTTGCAAATTTTACCTGTTTGTCTAGTTTTTTGGAAGTACTCAAAATGCATCCTTTCACCGTGTGAGAAAATGGTAGTGTAGTGGTTCACAGACGTATCACCCATCTTGTTGCAGCAGGTTATAATAATGTATATCCATGAATAACACCTGAGTTAAAGCTAGACTTTATTTCAGAAACACTTTGAAACCATATAACATACCTGACTTTATTTTTGAGAACTATCTCACAGTGGGAGTTTAAATAAAGACACAGTTGGAGTTTAAAGACATACAGTAGGAGTTGAAAAGATGTCCAGCTTTTTACAAACATAGCAGAGTTTTTTTTTAGTCACACAACATACATTTATGTTATCATTACAGGATATTTAAGGAGCTATTGGACTTGTATATATTACATTCCTTTCACTTCTAGCTGTAGAGGCTGCTGGGGCACAGGGTGCATCTGGAAGAACCAGCACAACCTGCAGTGGGATTCACCAGCCTGAGGACCTCAAATATGTTTGAACCCGTATTGAAGTAAATAGTCTGGCAATGCATGATGCTTTTGCATAATGCTTGTACGAAACTTGTAAAAGGTGGCAGTAAGGGCTGTTACTTCTGTAAAGTGCCATCTAACTTTTCAAGAACCACATTGTGTCCTAGTCTGTATGTTAAAGATATGTAAACGAATGTCCCATTAGTCTTTGTTAAACAGATGTACTAATGACCTCAGTGGAATACATAATACTGTAAGACCTGGATGGTTTGTGGTTTTCTGCCCTTTTGATAGTCTGGTTTTGCCTACATAATGTGAAGAATATGACTTTTGGTGGTCACAGTGCCCAGAACTTGCCCCATGAGCTCAATTACTACAAGCAGTGCTAGAAACAAATTTAAGAAATTGATACCTGGTCATTAATCTTTCCTCTCTGCTTGAGCTGTAAAAATATTTCTAAGTATTCTCCTCTAAAGTATCAAAGCATTATCAGTCATGAAGCATCTGGCTGATCATAACTGACTGAGAACACAAATTCCTGTAGCATCAACTATTCATACAAGAAAAAATGTTTTTGTAAGAAGAAGAGGCAAGGCCATCTATACCTCTTATGGGGGACCTCTGCTGTCAGCATGTTGTGTGTGTGTGTGTGTGTGTGTGTGTGTGTGTGTGTGTGTGTGTGTGTGTGTGTGTGTGTATATATATATATATATATATATATATATATATATATATTTGATACATAAGATTCATAGGATTTTGAAGGCAAATTTCATCAAATGACCAGGCATACCTTGCCAATGCCCTCTCTATCAAAAAAAAGCTTTGAGTAAAGTTTAGGAATAGATAGAATCTGATGCCATTTTGCTTGCAGACTCGTAAAGAATTCATATGCAAACTAGTGCTGAATGAACCTCCAAGTGATGAGTCAAACTATTCGTTATCTTTAGCCTTCAGGGATTCAATGAACCGTGAACATCATGAACATGCTAATTAATAGTAGTAATAGAAAACAACCCCCCCCCCCCCCCCAAGAACCTAATACATCCATCCAGGTATGAATTCCTTGTGGTTTCATTTCAAACAGTAAGGGGTTTGAAGCCAGCTATAAGAAGGCAAAGTATCTTAGGCTGCATTTTTCTAAAACCGGGGTGAATAATTTAGATTATCCTTATCTTGCTTTCTGGTGGCCAAATTGTCATCCTACCATCAAATAAAGCACAAGTCATTAACATCTGTCCTGCGACTTTTAGTACTGTATTCTTTTTATGATTGTTACTGCCTAATTTCCTAGGTCAAGGCAGAAAAGTGTTATGCTATCAGCAAACTCACCTAATCAACAAATGTAAAAATGAATAAGGGGAGCTAATTAATAGAACATCCTTTCACAGTAGTTAAGGGTTATTATTTTGCACAGTATATTACAAAGGAGAAGGATTACCTTTGAGGTAATAAGTAGGCATCTAACTTCATTAATAGTAGGCATATCTGTGGCATCTTTTGTGTACGAGTTACAAATCTGAAAATTTTTTTCAACAATGCCTTTTGTCCTTGCTCTTTATAAGTAGAAGGAGCCACAGTGATTTCAATGGCATACTCGAGGGTTGAGACCACCTTGTTAAGCCACCAGATTATTCACTTTGTAGCAAGTGCACAACATGGCAATGACGTTCATCCCTAAACTGTGAAGATGGGTGGTGAAAGACATAGACTTGGTAAGACCCTTAGAAGATGGTAAGCCTGGACAGTTTGCAGTCGAATGCCAGCTAGACCAGAGATGCTGCGCATTCTTTAACATATTAAGTCATCATTTTAGCTTATAATATCTACAGTTTCAAAAATAAATGCAGTAAAATGTTATCAAATGATACAACCAAGTAAGTTTTCAGTTGTATGTAGCAATTTAATAAGCAGTCTATTTAGTAGTATTAAAATGACAAAGGCATTTGTCAAAGGCGGAAATCAAGTAATGGTGAAAGTCACTACCAGCCACAACATTGCTGGGGTATTTGTTTTATAAGTTTTAATTAGTGTATTAATTAGGTAAAGGATGCATGTATTTAAGGAGATGAATTAGTGTATTCATTGTCTGATGAAGTTACCGAAGTAACGAAAACGAGCATCAAGGTGTTTTACTGGCGTTCACAATAAACCTGTGTTTTATGATATTTCGAGTCTTGTGGAATTCATCGCATTCTCTTGGATTTTGCTGGATATTTATTGGTTTTGCCTCTTCTCGGTGTTGGTCTGTGTTTTCAGTTTTGTTCTCCAGCACCTGCTTCAGTTTGGTGGATTTGTTTAGTTATGGAAGCCTCGGGGGAGAGTGTAACGGCCGATATCCAGGAACCCAACTTTCGAGCCGAAGTTGGGGAAATTCGCAAGTTGACCGGGCAGCTAAGTCAACTTTTGGACTTATTGTTACCTTTGGGGCAAGGTATTCATCAGTTACTTTCACAACCTTGTCATACTAACAATAAAGCTAACGCGGAAGCTACAAGTCACCTTAATCCAGGCCCTAGTCCTGTAATGCCATCCTCCAACGATAGAGGGCGCTCTAACACAGCGACGGACTTCCATCTAACTCCGCTTATCCTACAGGAAGGGAATGCGAGTCAACAGCGTTCCGATGGAATAGCCGGACCGGACATCAGGCTACCCTCCACCTTCCAGGAATGGTATCAGGATATTCCTACGTTCCAGCGACCGGGGCCAGCGAACACCAGGACAGATGAAACAACAAGTTTCCGGGAATCCATGGCCGCCCTAGAGACCTCATTGTACAGGTACCGCAGTTTGCATTTGGACAACATGTACCTGAATGAGTGTTTGAGCAATAATGTTGTGCCCAAGGGCTTACGTGTGTGCAAATACCCCAGCAATGTCGTGGCTGGTAGTGACTTTCACCATGACTTGATTTCCGCCTTTGACAAATGCGGGCTGGATATCATAAGAGCTATAATAAAAAGAAATGAAGCTGACATTGCTAAACTAGACCAGGACATTAACAAGTATAATCATGCTGTCACTACGGACTTGTTGTTTCAGGTTGAACTAGAAAATCAAAAGTATTATCAAATTAGGAAGGATGTTGACAATAAATGCACAGTTATACTGCAGAGAAAACACAAAAAGTTACAAAGGGACTTGAGGGAATACGAGGAAGGCTGTCCTTATCCCATACCACCTTCTAGTATTGATAGAAGAAATTATACTACACGACCAGTGCTAGATACAGGGGAAACACCTTTTAATAATGAACATGAGACAGGTCAGGAGCAGGGATTAGAACCACTCCCTAGGCGATCAGAAAGAATCAGGAATCAAAGAAAAACACACTATGAACAGTCTTTTTCCCCCCAGGGTTACTCACAGAGAGAGAAGATGAGGAACAACAGGAACCCTCATCCCGGACAGGTTCAGTTTTGGGAATAAGCCATGCTGAACTTAGCCCAGATCAATGCAACCACAAGGGCCCACTTTGCCAACTAGGGGGATACACTATATATAATTATAGTTCACTCAATATTAATGATACATACTTTACACTTTTTACTAAAGGCTTTAAATATGTACCTAATAGGAGTAGTGCTACAACTCAAGTCATTATTGACACTAAGCTATTTATTAGGAAATTGAACCTAGTACACCTGCTAGGTCCAGGAGAGTCTCACCCAAGTGCTGGATTACACAGAAGCAGTTTATACAATCCACCTCTACACCCCCAACTAAAAAATTTAGAGTATAGGATAGAACAACAGATCAGGAACCATTGTAGAAGGGGTGGGTACACTTCCAATTTAACCATCCCTGAACAACATTTATTATATGCTTTACAACAAAATGCCAACATTCGAGTAATGGAACCTGACAAAGGGGGAGGAACAGTAATTATGGACCAGCTCATATATGAAGGCAAAATGAATGCCATCTTAAAAAATGAAGCTAGGTACAGTCCAGTTTCCCTCAATGAAATCCATATAGCATACCAGAGATTGGATTTGGTCATTAAAGATCTATTGGACCAGGAAGCTATCGACTACAGTACTTATGTTTTCCTGGATAATCCTCAACCTAGGGTGCCTTCTATATTTGGTGTTCCTAAAGTACACAAAAATATAGAGGACCCACCTATGAGGCCCATAGTCGCGGCACAAGGATCCAAAATTTCCCCACTTTCCAAATACCTGGATTTCAAATTGAAAAGATTATGGCCGAAATCTACCCACATGTTGAAAGACTCATGGGAATTTTTAAGGCAGGTTACGCCTGAACTTTGGAGTTCTAACCTCAAGTTCTTGACCATTGATATAGTGGACCTTTTTTCTGTTATTCCACATGACACTGGGTTATTATGGTTAGAGGAAGCATTAGCAGCCAATTCCTTATCTAATAACAATGACAATTTTGTTATTTTGCAGCTTATGGAATTGGTGTTGCATAATAATTTTATTTATTTTTCAGGGGAGTTTTATAAACAGACCTCAGGGGTAGCGATGGGAGCTAACTGTGCCCCTACCTACGCGGACATAATTTTGTCCATTTGGGAAAACAAATATGTGCTCAATAGCCCCTTTAGCCAATACTGGGTGGCATATTACAGGTTCCTAGACGATATTTGTATCTTCTGGACAGGATCTGACAGTCTACTTACGGACTTCATGGAATATTTAACTGGCACTACCAATTTCCTTACCTTCACATATCAAGTTACCACGGAAAGGGTGGAATACCTGGATGTTGAGCTCAGTATCAACAGTGAACACCAGTTTCAATCATCAGTGTATAGGAAACCCACGTTTTCCAATAGTTATATACACTATGACAGTGCGCACCCAGTATATCAAAAGAAAGGGATTGTTAAAGGCCAGTATGTCAGAATTTCCAGAATGACATCTGATGAAGAGCAGTTTTTGAAAGAGTGTGAGAACCTCAGACTTTTATTTCTAGATAGAGGGTACCCCAAAGACATGATACAGAATATATACGAACAGGTCAGAAAAGAAAGAACAGGCAGGTTCAGACCTATTTTGGGACTACAACATGGGGAGGAAGTATCAACTCCTCGGACATCACAGTTGGAATATAATCAAGCCTTCATTACACAGTATAGTGCCAACTCTAGTAGAATAAGAGATATAATTAGAAGAGAATGGGAAACCTTCACAGAGATCACTGACTTGGCCAATTTGCATGGTAAGGAAATGAAGGCAGTTTTTCGCAAGGGCAGTAGTATTAAAAACATATTAGAAAAAACGCCCTTCCAAACTCACTCCTACAGATCCAGAAAAGGCACTTACAAATGCGGATCTTGTGCTCAGTGCTCATATATTGCACATTTAGAGGAAGTATTTTTGGAAGCAAAAAACTTGACCATTAGAGCCAAAGGATTTTACAACTGTAACAGTCAAAGGGTTGTTTATTTGGCCAAGTGTAACTCATGCCCTGCATATTACGTGGGCAAGACGGAGCGGTCCCTAAAACGCAGAATATATGAGCACAATTATGATATCCAAAGAGGGAATACTACCAATGCCCTGTTTAAACATACACATATATGTTCCAAAGCTAAATTTCTGTTTTTTGTTCTGGATAGTGTCCGACTGGACTCTAGGGGTGGACCATGGCAAACTATCCTAGAACAGAGGGAAACACACTGGCAAATTTACTTGGAGGCTAACAAGGAACCTGGGCTCAACGACTATATATCTATTAAACCAATATTAAAATTAAAAGCTGTTTCAATTTAGAAGGTGGGGTTATCAAGAACATCTCAGCTTCCCTATAAATATTAAAACTCCCTTGTATGGTGTATTTTGATATATAAACATTTACTAGAAAACAGGATTGTTTTTATGCAAGTTTTAATTAGTAAAGTAATTTCAGCAGGTTTTCTTTAAGTTTTAATTAGTGTATTAATTAGGTAAAGGATGCATGTATTTAAGGAGATGAATTAGTGTATTCATTGTCTGATGAAGTTACCGGAGTAACGAAAACGAGCATCAAGGTGTTTTACTGGCATTCACAATAAACCTGTGTTTTATGATATTTCGAGTCTTGTGGAATTCATCGCATTCTCTTGGATTTTGCTGGATATTTATTGGTTTTGCCTCTTCTCGGTGTTGGTCTGTGTTTTCAGTTTTGTTCTCCAGCACCTGCTTCAGTTTGGTAGATTTTCATGAATGCCGAGGTGCCAACTCGATGTCCAGCCTTCAACGAAGGCACGCCCATTTACGCATGTCTTTCGAACGCCCACCCATCTGTGGGGAGGACATGCAGACTCCACACAGAAGGCACTCCCCGCACTCCAGACAAGAATCAAACAGTAGAACCTCTTCAAGTCAACATACTACTAATTCTATTAATTTGGTCATGTGACTACAGGCTTTCTCCATGAGGTTTAATCTGTCTAGTTATGGAAGAGGCTTTCTCTCCTGATTAGAAATTCACTGGATGAAGACACTCACCAGGTTTCAACCAAGATGCATGTGATAAAAAAGTGAATATGCCTCTAGGCTTTAGGAAAGTGTGGAGGGTAGCAATTGTGATGAGAAAGCCAAAAGGTAGCTTTTACACTTGTATCTGTAAATATCATGTAGAACAGATGTTGCAGACATCAGATTAGAAACTACAAACATTTTTTGTCTTCTCAAAGAGCTAACTGCTCAACAGGCAGATCTGTTTGTATTTAGAATATTATTCCAAAACAGATATGCCAAGAAGAAATTATAGTCAATGTACAACTGTTGCAGTTACAGAATTAAAGATTTCAGGGAGAATTTAATAAAGTGTACATGGTCTTTTTTACCATGTAGGCATCATGCCATTCTGCTTACATGAAAGTAAGCAGGTTTGTGCTCCAGTAAGCACTGCTGGATGGCGTGCATGCACATGCCAACATGGGAAGTTCCGTGACCTTCAAACCACCTCATAAGCAGGTGAATTTCATGCAAATGAGGCAGGTAGAGTGATCCTGCAAGCAGATAGGAAGCCCTGCAGACCCCATGTCAGTGTCTGTAGTGTACATTGAAAAATTCTGTGTACAGGAATGTAGACAGATAACAGGAGCTGTAAAAATGTAGATAGATGGACAGAAATGACATACCACACACAGATGTGAGTGAAACTATCCTTTCTGTGTCTCAAAAGTTAGAGAATAGATGTTAAAATATATTTTTTAATTATCTGGGCAAACATGCCTTAAAAAAACATGCAAATAAAATTAATATTATGAGACAGAAATGTATTACAGGACCTTGTGTGGAGTATCTACAATGGTGCATTGGTCTGTTGCTAACGTGTTAGGGATTGGAAGCGTGTAGTTTTCAGGTTGTGAGCACTGATCCATATGCAAATGAAGTGGAGTTGTTGAGTAGCATAATGGGGTAATTTTGTCCACATATCCCCTTTGTGTAGGCAAAGAATCATGTTGGTGTCCACACAGGATGTAGCTAACATCAGGAGAGGGTATGCCCAATAACTACTAAGCTGATTGGAGCTTAGCTGTGCTTGTTTGTGCGATGCACAGCTGTGCTGAGCATGGAAGTCTGGGGGGTGTCCACTGACTGCTAAACTTTGTTTATCTGCGGGGCACATATTTGTGTGGACCACCACATTGCTGAGAGTATCTAAAAGGCAATGATGTATGAATTAGTTTTAACCCTTGCTTAAGTTAAACTATGGCCATTAAATGATGTTAATGATATACTGGTCAGTTGCAATGCATCATAAGTAGCCAATCACACAGGCAGCACTGACAGTAGAGCACTGTAAGGATGCATACACACTACAATCTAATTTTTCCCCCATATTCTGCTCTGTTGGGGTACAGACTTGGGAATTTTAATTGAAAGAATGCTAGAGGCTGCTGCAGGTGTGCTACATTTGTATGTGTCAGATGCTAAAGACAATGCTGCTGCTGACAATAGGCCTAGGCAGAGAAGGAGAAGAGTGTTCAGGCCCGGAGTAATCTTCCAGGAGCTAGATGAGCTGGAGACTGTAGAGAGCTACAAGGTGGACAGACACATACTACAAGAGCTCACTGAGCTCTGCCACCCTCAACTCAGACCCAGAGCCAATAGTGAGGAACCCACCTCAGTGGAAACGAAGACCAACTGGGTACATGATGGGGGTCTCACAAGCATCTGCTTTCCGGGTACTCCACCATTTCCTATATGCCATGCTACTACATGCCAGTGGGCACATTTATTTTCCCCTCACCCCTGAGGTGAGGGCCAGAAATATGTAACACTTCTACCCTGTTGCACACTACCCTGAGGTACTGAGTGCCATAGATTGTACTCATGTATACATCAAGGCACCACCCAGTGAGGAGGGTAGAATCTACATCAACCACAAGGGGTGACACTCCATCAATTGCCAGGTCATGTGAAATGCCCAGGGCATTGTCATGAATGTGTGTGCTGGCAGCCCTGGCAGTTATCATAACTCCCATATCTGGCATGCATCACAGCTGTACCAGATGTTTGCTAGGGGGGGACATCCCACATGCTGAGTCTATATTATATTATTGCATGCTTAGAAAAGCGAATGATAAATAATCTATCCCATGTAAGCGAAAGCTTACGTCAAAACCTCAGAACAGCAATTTTTTTTCCAAGGTAAAAAAATGCTGTTCCGAAAAAAAAATGCTTTAAAACATTACATAATGTGGGGCCTGTGCCCCCCACACCCCCTACTTAAATATACCAACTCCGAGATCGCACTAAAGTGCTGAAAATGGCAAAGTACTGAAAGCAGCCAAGCAGATTCTTTCCCAGGGAAAGAATTCGCTGAAAAGCCGCTTTGTTATTTTGCCTTTTCGCTCTTGTCATTTCGAACAAGATGCATTCGACAAACTGCTTCTGTGATCTGGTAATAGGAACCCCACACACCCATTTACTGAGGGATGCTGGCTATGCACTGGAACCTTGAATGATGACACCCATCAGAAATGCACACACACCTACTGAAGAATACCATAATCAGTCACATGCACAAACTAGGAACATCATAGAGCATGTGTTCTGGCTGCTGAAGTCACAGTTCCGGTGCCTCAATATATCTGGAGAAGTCCTGCAGTACTCTTCAGTCACATGTGCACGTATGTTTACAGTGTGTGCCATGCTACACAATATGATCCTGTGGAAACAGCTGTAGCTAGATCAGCAAAGGTAAGGGATATGCAGTTCCTCCCACCAGTGCCTAGGTCACCACAGCCACACTCACTGGAGGACTCAGAGGAGGAGTCCCCTGATGATGTCCCTGTAGGCAGATGTAGGCATGCCCAGTATGCCCTGGTATTGGCTAAGAGACAGCACATAACACATTCACTGACAACCTAGGGCCATAGAGACTGACACCTTACTCCTACTCACAAACCTATATTAAAATAGCTGATGCCAGGCAACCCACACAACCTGTACTTATCCATGTATTGGCTGTGTACTGCTTGCATCACACAGAGTCAGCCCTGAACTACAGGTCTGTCAACTGCTGCATTTGCAAGGTAAGTCTCTAGTCTACACACTAATTGTAAGGATTACTATAATATGGTAATCTATGTATGGATCTGTTGCTTGTTATGCAAAGAAATATAGTGGGCTCTTTGGATAGATGTAACATCCGCATGGGACTACAGATACTCAGCCCAATAGTATGTGGTCCTTAATATTCACTAGGTCTTGTGGTTAGAATATTCACGACATTTGGCAAGGGAGATGTTAAACAGTGTTCACAGATGATATGTGGGCAGCTGTCTACCTAAGCTGATCATGTGCTGTTGCTCCCCCACCCACAACACAAATGTGAAAGCATATAACTGCTCTTACAGAAAATCAGCTATGGTATATCAGTGGACCAGGCAATCTCAGGGCTGTAACATAGATATTGCTCACATATCATATGTCTCTCTTCACGCAGGATAACAATGTACATATTTATTTTGCTGATTGTGTGATGAATGACTCCTCTCTGTCTGTGTGGCTCAGTGGACTAGGTAAGCTAGCATGCGTGATGGTGTTGATGGTTCTAATCTGGAATTATTTACATATTTTGCATGTGAGGTAGTACTAGGTTGGTGTTTTCACAGACTGTCATACCTCTCAACATCTTAGTGCAAGAAATATGGGCAAAGCAAGAAAGACTGGTGGGCAAAGTCCCAAACCTAGGGACAGATTTTAAATATTGTTCCCATAAACCTAGAAAGTTGCTGGGATAAAGGTGTTGCATTATTACATATTTTCTGAAGCATATAAAGTCTGAAACACAAATGTTTGTCCATGGTTAGTATAACGTAGTGACATCAATGTTCAGTAATTCACCGGAAGACCACAAATGTATGAGGAACAGACCAAACATATGAGGCAAAACTATGGACATTCTGTGAAAATCATGACAGTTGAGAGGTATGCAGACTGTCAGTATGTTGGTGGTGTAACATTACCAAACTCAGTCAAATATTAAGTACAGCACACTGCTGGGAAATGGCATGGACATTTTAAGTGAAATACAGTACTGCAGAAACAGGAGCTGATGTTAATGTCTGTAACAGACAAAGTCCCAGACTGGAGTACAGGTATGTGTGGCCTGGAGTCACTTTATAAGTATTGACAGTCCCACTAGGCATGCCCAGACACTTAGTTTAAATGAGCACAATTCTGTTGCCCCTTCATCAAAATGACCTATGTGTAAATGTCTGTATATATAGACATATATGTATACATATCCATCTGTCACTATCTCTCTCTCACATGTATAATATATCTATCGCTATGTAGTGTCAAATATATATATATATATATATATATATATATATATATATATATATATATAGCTATATATATTAAAATGATACATACACTCCCCCATATAGCTCCATAACACATATACATAGCATACACACACAGCTATATTTATATATACACCCCTGTTGTATACAGAAATATGTGTGTGGATGTCTGTATTGTCTGACATACCCTAATAATAGTGAGTAAATCTCCAGTATCACACAGCCATACTGTTGCTCAAAGGATCCAAACTAAGGGTGCAACCATACATAATCCACTTACCTACAGACCCCTATGAAAGCTGGATGTCACAACGGTGACAGACACAGGTGAGCAGGTGGTGCAATATATAATGTTGTCAATGCATGTATGGATAGGGCACATTGTCCCTGCCCACAGGTTCCCCTATGTAACTGCAAGCAGCCACATATGGCCATACTGGTAACTGTACACACATAGCTAGGATAACAACAGTTATCTCACTGCTAGGATACTAGATGTGGGTAACTGTACAAAGCAATATCACTCTGCAGGCCACAGATGCTGTTCAACACAAGCTTATTTTGTGTAATGCACAAGTACTGTGCCTGCAATCACATATACAACAGACTTATAATGTGGCGCATGTGCTAAGTACTGTTATCTGTAGAGTATAAGACTAGATAGGTAGGGGCTCTAATCTCACTCCAGTGTACTTTTTGTGTGTGTGTGTGTGTGTGTGTGTGTGTGTGTGTGTGTGTGTGTGTGTGTGTGTGTGTGTGTGTGTTTATTCCCCTGCAAAGCAATGGACATGCCCTCATGGGCTATCCACCTTCAATGATTATGCACTTTTTGGGCCTGCATCTTACTGCTGGCTTCTGAACTGCCCTCTTCTACAAGGCAGCCACCTTAAGACTACCAGCTGACAGTATAATATCAGATGTAAGCTGTGGTGCATGCGATAAATACTGAGATCTGTAGTGTATAGGAATAGATGGGTAATCTCACTCCAGCCCACTTGGTGCATGTGTTTATACCCATATGGCATAACCTTGCTAACCTAGACATAGGTAGGGTTCTGCAGTGTTTCATTTGTAGCTGGTGATGTGCTCCCCCAAAGGACTGACCACAACAAGGCCTGCTTATGTCATCAAGCATAATATGTCCTAAACTGATAGTACTAGCAGACATGAGGTGTGTTGCATACAACACATACTGTGATCTGTAGTGCACACACTTACATAGGTAAGTGTTCACATCTACACACAGCCTACATGCAATACGTGTGTGTTTTTGGCATGTTCTGTATGCAGTGACTGGAAGTGGTGCTAGGCTCAATGTAGCCATGTTTGTGTGTGAGCCTGTTACAGCATTGTACATCATGTTATGTAACCATAGGATGTTTGAACTGCACTAGAATAATGGCCATACAGCCCTCCTGATTATAAACATCATCATACCCATAGTTACAGGATCAGCACATATTGGCCCAGTCCAAGAGGGATACAGGCAGGTGTCCTGTGTTGGGATGATCGTCACCCAGCCAGTCAGACAGATGGCATGTACTGAAGTGTACTGAGGTGCTCTGTCTGCCATTAGGCAGGGTTCTGTTCCAAGAGTGTGTTTCAGTCTGTTAGACAAATCTCTCTCACAAGCATGTAGTACTAACGACACATAATAGGTTAATGTCCTTACAGTGAGTCATCCATCTACAGCCAGTGCAACATCATACAGTATAAGGTACACAAATGTATGTGGTATACTCATAACAAATGCCAGTATACAGTATCTGTTGGTAACCACTACAAGTGTCATGGTGAAACAACACTGCATTACACAAGTATATGTTAAGTAATATAGACACCCTGTGCATTAGAGACATAGCTTCAATTTCATCCATTGATAAGGAGGATGACAGGGATGTGGCACAGATATTATCACTTGCACAGTTGTTACATGGGGGTGCAGGAGGCCTAGGCTGGCTCAAATGGTAGACAGCATGTGTGTGAGTCAGGGGGGAAGCATATAAGATGGACCATGGAAAGGTGTCATGTGTGTCCATAGGTGACCTGCATTTAACAGTGGTGTGTGAGTGTGTGTGTGTGTGTGTGTGTGTGTGTGTGTGTGTGTGTGTGTGTGTGTGTATGTGTATGTGTACACAGACACGCTCAGTGCTAGCCCTACATGTGTATATATTGGACAGCTTTGGACTGTACATGGTAGAGTGGCAGTTCACTGTCTTTGGCCCCAAACATGGGAACTGGCTCTGCCAGGAGTTGCACTGTCACCTCCATGCCCAAGGTCAGAAGTGGTGCTAATACCTGATGGTGACTGCTGTCTGCTGGGACCATGACCACCTAAGACCATGAGCCCATGGCTTGCCACATCATGGTGTGGACAGCACACTCCCCTCTGTAGTACTGGGTGTACTGCCATTATGGGAGCATGGGTGTGCACAGCCACGTGGAATGTCAGCAGATGGTGTTGCTGACCTACGTGCATGGTTCCAAAGCTCGACTCCAATCACATGTTCCAGCACAGACAATATGCAGTCCATGACAGACACTGTCTCAGCCCACTGTCTGTCCACTGCATCAGTCAACTGAACCAGGGTCAGACTGTGCAACATCCATAACCCTAAGCATACATCTGGTGTTCCATTGAAAATGTGCCTGTGCCTCCACGGCAGCCTGAAACATGCACCAAGTGACATGATGTGACACCTGCAAGTGATGTTGGATGGACAGCAGGCATCCTACAAGCACCCCCATCAATCTGCCTGTGTGGGACCTCGCCAGCTCGCTGGCTATGGCCACTGTCTACACTTACTGGAGCCATAGTTGCCACACTTTCCTGTTCAATGTCCCCAACTTCTGACTGTCCAATATCTGTGGCCTCCGTGGATGGGGTATGTGTGGCCATACAGACTGTGTACAGTGACAATGAGGGCAGAAAAGAGATGTCTACCTCTGGGACAGATTCAGCCCCAGACACCCCCACCTGTGCCTCACTGTGCCCACCATCATCATCAGAGTCCGATGAGACACTGACATCAGGTTGTGTAGGGGACAGACACCAACTCCCATGGCCACCTGCAATAAGAAAAAAGCAGTACATTATTACCTGCACTATTGTGTATGAAGACTCATAACAATGAAAGTCCACAACTGGATTAGTGGGCAAACAACTTCCTTCTCTGCATTTATCCACAAAACATTTCCTCAGAGCAAAATAAAATTCAACTCAGGACCTTTGTAACAATCACTGGAAGTAAATCAAGTAAAACATGACCAATAATATTTACCTTTTAATTAGTCAGTATGACACTATACTTGAAAAAACAACACATAAAAACTAAGTACAACTCTCTTAACAAATATATGTAAATACACATTTCACTGCCTAATGTATTTACCTTCAACCTGTTGTATTTTAAAAGGCATTTTGATATCCTTGCCTCATTTAAATTAGGTGCCTTATCTGCTCTTAACTGTAACTGCCAAAGTGTATCTTTTTGTTGAACTATACTCCTGTGACTACAGACCTCTCAACCGTACCAAATTGCTTGTTATTTACTTGTCTTGAGGGCAAAATAATGGGGTACCACAAATTCATGAGTGGCCCCTTTAATTCTCGATTATTTTAATATATATATATATATATATATATATATATATATATATATATATATATATATGTATAACTTTAAATTTATGGCTGATGTCACCAAGCATCGCCTGGGTACAGGGGCATACGTGTGATATCAACTTTGTGAGGCAGTGTCTGACTCCCTGTCTGACTCCAGTCTCAGAGACACGGGAGATTCAAAAAATAATTAAAAAAAAAATGCAGACAGCTTGTGGGACTGGGCAAGTCTAGACACTAGCAATCCATACCATAGTCGCTTGTCCAGATGCACAGAAGGATTACTTAGGAATTGGTAAAGCTTGGCTGCTTATTGATGGTGTCCCTGCTGTTCTGAGAGCTGCTGTGGATGTGCATTTGTTTTGTTGATGGGGCAAGCAGGAAGAGGGGAACTGTTATGGGCCAGTAAATCCATCAATTATACAGATGTAGCCCCCAGCCAGCCCAGGAAAGATCCACTATGAAAACGTGTCTGGAATGCTGGGTTTTTAAGACACTAACAGTTTTAAGAACAGAGCTGCAGGTGCACGTTTGTTCCTCCTTGTTGTGACTGTGAGCATGTTTGTGCAGATTCGCCTGTTGGGGTTGTGGGCTGGGAGTGCTGTCTACAGAATAGCTTTTTTGTTTGAGATATACCAACTGGAGGCACAGATACAGTGTTGTAAACTGTGAGATAAACAGTACAGACAAGGCAGCAAGCTGGCTGCTCAACTTGCGCAGGAGGTTGAAAAGAAAGCAGATGAGTGAGGAGGGTGTCACAAACTCTGAAGAGTTCAGTTACAGTTGTATGTTTGACAGCCACTGTGCGAAGATAGGGTGCTGAGTTTCCACATTTGATGCTGTGCTTGGGACTTAAAACTACAGCAGCAGAATACCTTCATCACTGTTATTATGCACAGTTTGGTACTTTTTTCCTTATTATAGTGTATGTGGCGATAGTGGCTTTGGCATACCAAATAATGACATACATTTGAGTTTCAGCCATTATATTCTTCAGAAAATGTATGTTAGCACAGATGCTGTTATTCTAGAAACTTTCTAAGTTTATAGGAGCAATATTTAAAATCTATCCCTATTTTGCACTTTTGTCATGTCCCCATTATTTTAGGTTTTGTTCAAATTTTTTGTGCTATGAAATACACTCAAAAATCTGAGGTACTGGTTTTGTTCTCTCAGGGGTGTTAGTTCCTTCCTTTATTTAGGCTTAGGCCCACTTTTGGCCCAGGTTAGCACTGCAGTACTTAAAAGATGTACATTTGGTCATGAACTTCTGTAAACATTTAAGGATGACAGTCTTTCGACATTGCGTACAAGTGTTTTATTGTGGAAGCTGTTGAAGCCTGACATGTTGTTGCTACTTCTTGTAATGCTGGTTGCCTTTTTCTGTTATCCTAGCTTAGTACTAATTTATCATTGTTGACTCCCCATACTCTGAAATAGACTGCCCATACATGTCAAGTAGAGCGCCTCCTTGGCCCTCTTCAAAAAGAACCTTGATGATTGGATGGGAGATAGGAAATTCACTCCGTGAATCATATCAGTCGCCCTGCTAGACAGGGGTCTAGGGAAGTAAATATTGTGGGAAGAAATATCCAGGGAATTGTTATGGCTAGGCTTGTATAGGCCATAGGTTTGATAGCCTAATACCACCCTATGAACCTATATTCATGTTTCTTATGTGAAACACACCTCTCTTCTGTGTCTCATTATAAGGACTGTTCCTCGTTTTGAGTCTTAAAACATTTCTGTTCCACATTGAAAGGGTTGAACATCGATGTTAATATTTTTTAACAGATACCCATTATACATAATGTCGAACCATATTAATGCTGCAAAATAATGCTATGTATGAAAGCATTTAATAACAATGCCATGAGCTTCTTAGTTGAAGTCATACCTCTCAATCTCTCAGAGCAAGAAATCTGGACAAAGCCAACAATAATGGTGCGACAAAGACCCAAACATAGGAAGGGACAGATTTTATATATATTGCTCCTGTAAACTCAGATAGTTGCTAGAATAACAGGTTTTGCATAATTATGTATTTTCTGAGGGATATGAAGTCTGAAATTCAAATGTCTACCAATTATTTATTATATAGTGACTTTAATCTTCATAGTAGTATCAAACAATTCCATTGGAGTGGGCAGGGCTACATAATTATGTATGCAAATATTATGTTAATCAGTGTCAAGATTCTTGGCCAGTTGTACCTACTTTTCATGGGTCCTTTGTCCTTATTTTTGATGTGTCCAGGTTGAAAGGTATGGCAACTACCTCTTCTAGAAACCATAGGTACCTGTTCCAGACTGGAATTTAGAAACATCCTATGTTACATAAGCCATTAATCTGGTCCTTAACAGTACTAGAATATAATTGTTCCTTAACAAAACAAATGTCATGCTTACCAGGAGCAGGACACTGTAAAAATTGAGGGTGAAGTAATGTCAGTACCAATGCATGTTGCAGCACAACAAGGTAATACATCCATATATCTCACATTAACAGTAGCTACTGTGTTACTTGTTGTATTGGTCACAATCTGATTATGTGTATAACTGAGGTTAACCCCCCCCCCAAAGAACAAAGACCCGACACTCACATAACAGTATCTACAGGCTGACATAATGACTATTACAGTATTACAGTACTGATCACAGTAGGCTTGCCTGCACGCTCCTCAGCTGTGGAAACTGTGGCATCCACCTCCACAAAATATGGTGTGATAGATGCTTGGGAGCTGCTGTGTGTGCCTAGGTATGCCAGGAATTCCTCAGTGGTAGAGAGAGGTTGTTCTGCTGCAGGCCCTCCTCCGGTGACAGCACAATCCCTGGTTACATCTGCTGCCCTTCGTCATGCAGCATTTATCATGTTGGTTGCCCAGTGTCGAACCTGCTCATATGTTTTGCCCTGCTGGCTCATGCCATTCACATCACGGACAAGGTCTGCCCACAGTGCATCCCACTGTTGCCTGCTTTGTCTCCCCCTGGGTAATAGGATGTGATGACTCTGCCTTAATGCTTGCAGTATTATTTCATTCTCCGCATCCAAGAAGGGTGCATGGCATCTATGGTACATAATTCCTGAAAGACAACAAAAGGGGTACACATTACAGGATCGCATATGTGGATGTACACTATGTACAGATATGGAAAGGCCAAAATAGCTCGCACTAACCACTGCTTGCTAACACATGTCATACTCCACACTGTGCAAAGTGTGTGGATACAACTGAGATAGTAGCATTAGTCAGGTATTCCTGTGTATGCCATGACAGCTACTGGTGTATTATCATACACCCAACACTCAGGTCTACTGTGGTGTGTCCCCTATGGACAACCCCTCGATAATATGTCATACGAACAATGCCACATGAATAGCAGTGCAGTATTACAACCATTATAAAGGGACAGTCCAACAAGACTAGTGTGGCACAATGTAGTGTAGGTGTAAGACAGCAGGAGGTCACTGACATGTCATTATCACAGGTCTAAGACAGGCTTAATGATGTATTCACTATTTCCCATATGTCTGTTCACCTGTCTGCAACCTGTTGCACACAAAAAAGATATACATACCTGATGGAGTGCAATACTCCTCTCTTGATATGTGGTGATACTATAGTTGTCACAGTGGTGTGCTCTGTGTGAGGAAGTTCTCATACAGAATGGTTCCCCATAGCCAGCTGCTTGCCATTTAAACATGCTTCTAAGCAGCAGCAGATTACCTCTAATCCAGTCTGTGTTTCTAAAATGCTAACTGCAGCCAACACAGCTGATTTGCAGTATCATCAGACAATGATATACAACCAGTGAAGAATATATAAGGCCTTCATGTAGAGTAAGGCCCCTTTCTCATATGTTGCGCTAGACATTACTGGAGTGAGGAGACTACATTGTTGCAGAGGGTAGGTCTGTAGTAGACACCTTTGTATGGAGATGGGTATGCTACAGGCTGCAGCTACTGCTGCAGGTAATAGACATAGAATTTTGGAGGACAACAAGCTGTAGGAGTAACTGTGTGACCTGTGTCAGTCTTGTTGTAGAGACAGGCCCAGAGTGAGAGTATCCTCTACACTCCAATGAAGGCATGTGTTTAAGGTAAGTCTGTTAGACAATGGTATCAATAACAGAGTACTAGGCAACATGTTCGGTGTGTCCTTGAGCAAGATAGGGTGTACATATATATATATATATATATATATATATATATATATATATATATATATATATATATATGTGTGTGTGTGTGTGTGTGTGTGTGTGAATATGTCTACCATTTGGTCATCTGCCAGGCCATGTATTACAGTCTATTAGTAATTTGCAGTGTGTATAAGGGCAGTCCTTATTGCAAGCAGGGAATTTAAATGTGTGCATTCATTGTTGAGCTGCTCAGATGTGGTAATCTGCACTGTGACACTCTGAAAGAACTGTGACTTACAGGCTGTGACATGTTCTATATCCATCATAGGTTCATAGGTTCATAGGTTCATACTAGGCTATCTGCCCAAGGGCATTTATAAGCCTAGCCCATAGTTATGTGGCTTTCGCCACCCCTTTAGTTTGAATAAAAACTATGCCTATCATTTTTCTGTGCCTCTGTCAAGCAGTGACACTGAAGTAATCCCTGGGGTATATCTGCGATCTCCCATCCATTGGTCAAGATTCCTCTTGAACAAGGCCAGCGAGGTGCTCTGCCTCACATGTACCGGGATTTTGTTCCACAGCATAGGGAGTCTCTGGGTGATGAATCTGTCCCTCCAGCACGTTCTATTTATAACCGTGTCAAGGTTTAAGTCTCCGCCCTTGTGGTTCTGAGGGATCTAGATTTTTGAGGTGAAGCATATTCATCAAATCTGGGTTTGACATGGCCTTATATGTCAGGCACAGGTCACCTCTGAGCAAGCGGTATGAGACTGAATAAAGCTGGAGTTCTTTCAGTCGGGCAGCATAAGACATTTTTGAGACCCTTTATCCTTTTGGTGAGGAACTTTTGGGGCCTTTCAAGCTGCATCAGGTGTCTGGTCAGATACATTCGGGCATTGTACTCAATCATAGGTCTAATGAGTGATGAGTACAGGGGGACGATGACCTCCCTTGATCTAGATGTGAATCCCTTCATGATCAGGTGGGCGATATAGAAGGTTTTCCTAACTACTTTAGCAACATGAGTGTCAAACGAAGACTACTGTCAACTTGGGTCCCCAGATCCCTGATGACTTTTCTGTGCTCAGTGGATTGTCACCTATATGGTAGCTAGTAACCTTGTTTTGTATGACTATGCATTTTTGGCGTTTAACTTCAGGCCATGGCTCTGGCACCAGTTATCCGTTTCTGTGAGGCCCTTCTGGAGGATATCTGTATCAGATGTTTTGCAGTCATCTGCAAACTTTGTCAGCCATAACCCTCCTGTGTTTGCTTGTACTTCAGAAAAGTAGATGCCGAACAAGAGTGGACCCAGGACTGAGCCCTGTGGGACACCACTTGTGACAGGCTTTGAGTCTGACATGGCTCCAGCAACTCTGACCCTGTGGGTTCTCAGTTTGCAACCCATCTTGTGATGTATGGGTTTACATTCAAGCTGATGAGTTTTTCGATGATACCTGAGTGGGGTATTGTGTGAAGGCCTTTGCCAGGTCGAGGTAGGCTGTATGGACTGCCTTTCCTCATCAATGGCCTTGGTGACTGTCTCGAAAAAGTCAACCAAGTTTAAGAGGCAGGATCTGCCTTTGACAAAGCCAAACTGGGTTGGATCCAAAGTCTGCAAGTTCCTATGTCTTTATTTATGAGTTCCATTATGATCCTCTCCATGGCTTTGCAGATAAGGCTTGTCAAGCTAATGGGGCGGTAATTTCCAGGGTCTGTGGAGGCACCGCCCTTATGAAGTGGGACCACAGTCGCGTGCGCCCACTCCTTGGGTATCCTGAGGTGAGGCTAAGATTAAACAGCTGTCCTAACTGTGGGTTTAATTCCTCGTTGAGTTCATGAAGCACACACGGGACACCATCCGGTCCCATGGATGCTGTGTTTTTGCCTTAGTGAGGCAGTTCTCACCTGGGCGTGGAGATGTTTGGGGGCTACAATCCTCTGGAATAGATATCTCTCCTTTTGGCGCGCGGGGAGAAGTTTGCACTGAACCTGTCAGCCAGTATGTTAGCAATGTGTGTAGGTTCAGTAATTTTCACATCATTTTGAACTAATTCTGAGCATATCTGGGAGTTTCCTCCTAGGTTTCTAACATAGCTAAAGAAGGCCTTATGATTGTCTTTAGAGCCCTTGGCGATTTTTCTCTCAAAATTTGCCTTGGATGATTTTATGAGAGCTCTTAGTTTTTTACTTATAATGATCAAAGGTGTCTTACCTTTCAAGGATTTTGCTCTATCTTGTAGTAGCTTCCTCCTTTTGTTGTAGAGCTTGTTTATGGCTGGGGTCCACCAGACTGGACGCTTGCCTTTGGTACAGAGAGTCTTAGTTTTGTTTGGGATTGCCTGATCCATGCAGTCCTGTAGGTGCTGGTAGAAGGCATTTGTAAGTGATTCAGCGGTTTGAGTAATGTTTACCACTGGCTCAGGGGCCTTAAAGGAGACCACACTAGTTTTTAGAAGTGTGAAATCGGCTTTTGAGAAGTTTTTCACTGTGGTCTTTTTGTTTCAGGTGGGGGGATGAGGACCTCCAGCGAGATTAGTTTATGATCTGATCTCACCAGTGAGGGTATACTTCGGTGTTGAACATTTTGATCCCATGTTCGTGATGATGAGATCAAGTATGTTTTCACCTCTTGTGGGGATGGTGACTAGTTGTTCCATGGCATTTGAGTTTATGAACTCCAGGAATCTTTGGGTTAGAGTGTTCGGGCTTGAGTAGTGTTCCCAGTCTATATTAGGGTAGTTGAAGTCACCTAGTATGATGGTGTTTGGAGATACATTTATCCCTCCAATGTTTTCAGGAAGGCCATGTGAGGTTCCTGAGTTTGAGAGGGTGGCCTGTAACATGCTACAAATTGCAGAGCAGTCTTGCCTATGGTTAATTGCACCTGGATGGTCTCCGATGGTGGGTGTCCTTATGAATATGGACACCCTCCTTTCTTGGTGTTGTCCGGATTTTGGGGCCGGACGTATGATATGAGGTGAAACCTGTTAGTGCTGGGGTGCTCTCAGGAGCCTTGAACCAGGTTTCTGTCACAGCACAGACATCGATGTTCTCCATATTGAGAAGGGCCTCGCATCTTGAGATTGAGACTTCTGGCATTGAGCAGCATTACCCTTAGTTTTTTCCTTTTGGTGTTCTAGGGTGGTAGGTTTAGAATTTGAGCCTTGCCTAAAAAGGCACTATGGGGTGGCAAGAGCCTTTGCCAATATCCGAAGCCCAGGGTGACAGGTGCCAGCATGTCATCCCAGGCAGACAGACATTGGATCCCCCTTGAATGACACCAGAAATTAAGCCAATTATTAAAGCTGATCATCTTATCACTGTATTGTGGCATCATTCTAGGTGAAGGTAGAATACTGCTCAACGTCAGGGTCATACCTGCCTGGGCTACATAATCAGAGGACAATGACTGAGTCGTGCTTGTACCTGCTGTTGAGAGACCTGCTGTGACCTTCTCCTTACTCAGTCTGGTGAGCGGGACGCCAGTGTGCCTGACTATGGAATCACCAATGACAAGTGTGTCTGGCATTTTGTTTGGCCTTAAGGGCTGTGACTGTTTGACACTCTGACTGTGTGGTCTATGTGTTGCATGTGTTGGGTTGGTAGTTGTTTGGGTGTCTGCTTTGGTGGCCTCTGCTGTTTTGGTAAATTTTTGACAGAGCCTCGAGTATGTCTTTGTGTGAGTAGTATGTATATTTGAAGTTGTGATGGTACCATGTGTGACTGGGTATGTATTGTGTGTGGTTGCCTTCTCCTCCTGTCTGGTCTTGCCAGTCCTATGTTGAGAGAGCTCAGCCTCAGTTTTGCCGTATAGTTGCATCTCTCACATGTATTTGTGTTTTGTCATTGCCTCAATATTGGTTCACCAGTTGAGCTGGAGAGGACACTAGCAACTGATCCCCGACATACTAGAGTAGTAGATAAAGAACTTTCTTATAATAAGAGTGCTTTATCAAGGTGCAAGTACTGTAGGAGTAAGTGCTAGGCTTTACAGATAGAGAATAGTCTACTTGGGAATCAAGTAGAGATGAACTTTTCAGTTATAGGATATGCTGGTTAGATCAGCAGTACAGTTTTTTATATCAGGGGCTGAAACCAATGGACTACTAGTTTCTGGCTGAAACTTCAGTGCTTCCCACTCCCACTGGTAAGCAAAGAAACTTCCTCCTTCCTAATAAGGCAATGGATCAGTAACGAGTAACAGGAACTAAAAACAAAGCCCAGGGATCAGCAACTCTGAAACTGGACTACTCTAGTTCAGTAAAGTGGGAAAACAAGAGATTTTTGTTTTATTACAGAGATAAGGAAAAAACAGACAGTAAATGCTATAAATGACTTTAGTGTGTAGCCTAGAAACAATTTGCAACAATTAGTAACTTAAAGTGCAATAAACAGTGTAAAATGCAGAAATCACTTAAAGTAGCAGTAAATGCAGTCGCTAGCTTAATAACAGTGGGAAAGCCACAAAAATACTTATATCTGGTAGAAAGTCACTCTTTTAGCTCTCTGCTGCTTGGATCACTCTGCAGGCCACCACGAGGATCTGTGCAGAGTTGGTACAAGCTGGAAAACACGTGTTTAGCGTGTTTTATATAGACTACTAGTTTCTGGCTGAAACTGACAAAAGGCTGCTCAGTGCCACTGGTAAGCAAAGAAACTTCCCTCTTCCTAATAAGGCAATGATCAGTAGTAGGAACTAAAAAAAAGCCCCAGGGATCAGCAACTCTGAAACTGGACTACTCTAGTTCAGTAAAGTGAAGAGACAAGGAAAAAAAACAGACAGTAAATGCTATAAATGCTTTTAAGTGGCTAGCACACTTGAGTGTGTTAGCCTACAGGTAAAATTAAGCAACAAATAACTTTTTAAGAGTGCAAAACAGTTAATCAACACAAAAATCAGTATGTGCAAGGCTTTCTATGGTTGTATTTCTGCACCAGGGTCCTAGTTGCACATGTATTTTGCCATTAATGCCTTAGCAGCTGTCTTTCTACATGTTACTGATAAAAGTACACATTTACCTGCTATCAGAGGACTAACTTATATCCATTATTATGTCTTTGGCTTTGTAGTGGTGTACTCTTGCACCAGATTCCCGGGAACACTCACATGTTTTCCATTCAGATTTATTCAGGTTTGCACGGTGGGGTGCTCAGCTATGCTGAGACATGCTTAATGACTGTAATTGTTGATTACTATGTTTTTTTAGAGTGCCTATTTTAGGTAAGAGTTGCGAGGTGTGGCAGGTTTATGTACTTGTCTGTAGGTGGGATAGTCTTGGGTTCAAAACATGGGACACATGTTTATTTTGTAAATGTGCAATAGAATTTTAAGGACACATATAATTAATATATCTCTTTTTAGCTAAGTTTCGCGAAGCTGCACGATGTGGTATATATAAGGAAAAGAAAAATGCTGAGATAGGAAAGTTGTGAAATAGGGTGCAAGCAGGAGAAAAACATAGTGGAAAGCAGGTAGGGATGTGCAGGAGAGGTGTAGGAAAGAACCATAGATATTGATTTCTTGTACAGCAACTGTGCCCTTTAATGGAATATGTACATGGATTTGAATTCTCACCCACACAGAGAGGGTTGAGGACAACATAACTGCATTGCCAAGCGAATCTGACAAAATTACTTGTGTCCAGTGGACACATGAACAAAATGGAGAGCTATGTATGGGGGTGACATTTTTTTTGGGGACATGTGCCCATTTTTTTTTTAAGGTGTGAGTGGAATGTTGGAGAAGGGAGATAGGTATGTGTGGGGGAGTAAGTTGGGTAGATGAGGATGCATTTGCATACAAAACAGACAAGACAGTAGACAGGGGCTGTGTATGGGGGGGTGAACACCTTGGAGAGGGAGGCTGTTTTGGACTCCCAAGTCCCATGTGCCTCCAGATGGCAGCAATGTGATTCACATCCCCACTGCACTGAGAGTGGCACTGCTGGAGGCTGGGCACAGGGGAGAGGCTGCCCCACCAGGTCAACCAGCATGCCTTCAGTCCAGTGCAGGTGGTGGTCAAACCCATGGTACACTATCCAGCTCATCACGGGTGACAACTCCCCCCACCACCACTGCTCCTAGAGGGGGGCTGGGCTCCATCCCTTGGGGCTGTACTAACCAACACTACAGATAGTGCAGGGCAGCAGAGAGGACACCATCAGTCTGGGTCCTAGATGTGCTGGGACCCGGTACCACAGCCGGTTGAGAAAAGGTAGGGAGATCACCCAGAACCAACCTACCTGGATGTGATATGCTAATTGAGGTATAGCATTAAGTTGAGGGTAGTTATGCACAAATCATTGTTAGTATTAACAGCATGGAACATGATTTTAATTAACCCAAATCCATAGCAATGTATATTATGTGTGACACGACATGAAATAACAAAACAGTGAGTATGTCAACAGCATGCCAATAACAGTTAAAGCATAAGGGCAACCACATGGTTAATTTAACAAGATATGTTAATGTGAATGCATAATAACACATAATAGTAAACTGCATAAGGCCAACAAAACTCTTAATTTAGCAAGATATGTCAGCATGAAAGCATAATAACACGTGACATTAATAAACCACATTTCCCAAAGTATAGTTATTGTAACAAAATATGTTAATAGTAAACCAGAATAATAAATTATAATACGAAATACATGAAGATAAGGGGTGGGAAGAGAGAAAAAAGCAGTCCATTAGTGACATTGCAGATTATATCCTTGAAAACAGTGCTAATATTAATCCTACAGGTGTGTATTGTCAGTTTTGTGTACAGTGACTACAGCTCTATTATAGGTGATATAGCACATTTTTATTTATTTATTTTACATTTGTTGACCGGGCTAGTCTAGCTGGATACATGTCCATTTTCAGTAGAGGCCCAGGGAGAAAAGCTCCAACATGAAGAGAAGACACAATACATTTACATGCAGAAGAAATAGCATTAACATAATAATAAAAGAAAACAGCAAAATTTACATGCTGATTAAATAACATTAACATGTTATGTAGATAATCTTAAACATGGTTACATTGAGAAGCCGTGAGGTTAAGATTATAATCTCTGAGATGGGGAAGAGACTGAGGTGGAATGAGACCTTTGGGATTAGTCTGGTTTAGGACAAGGGCATAACCAGTGTGACTTAAGGAAGTCTTTGAGGTTATTTTTGAATTGATTAAGCGAGGTCGTAAGTCTTAGGTTGTTTGGAAGGGAATTCCAAAGCTTTCCGATGGAATTGGCATAGAGAGCATCGCCACCCAAATTATTAGATTTAATGGTTAGTACCTGAGCACTTTTTGATGATCGTAGGCAGTTTAGGTTGGAGTAGGGGGTCAGAATTTTGCTCAGTGAGGGGGTTCTATCCGGTTGGTTAATTATTTTAAATGCTTCAGTGAGTTGGTTGAGTTTGAGAAGATTGGGCAGTTCTAACCAACCAAGTTTCTTTAGGTTAAGGCAATGGTGAGTACGATAAGGTGTACCTGTTGTAAATTTGGCAATATGATTATAGGCAACAGAGAGTTTATTGAGCTCTCGCTTATTGAGGAACGAAAGTACCGGGGAGGCATATAGGAGGGTGGAGAGGAGATGAGTGCGAGCAATGGTTAGTTTGGCATAAGGAGTTAAAAAGTTCTTTATTCTGTACTTTGAGCCGAGTTTCTTGTTTACAGACTTAATGGTTTGGCTAATGTGCATATCAAATTTAAGCTTGTGGTCAATAGTAACACCTAATAGTTTGGTATTGGAGACAGGCTCAATGATGGTGCCATTGGTGGATTCCACATGGAAGATCATGTTGTTAGCAATTGGAGGTTCTTTTCCTAGGGGATTCACCTGTTTCACACAATCACATACAATCACAATCACATACATACCTCTCAAGCTGTTTGCATGGGAAGTATGGGCCAATCAAAATTAAATGGAGGTACACAACTAGACAGAACAGTTGCACAACATGTGGACTTATATAACTACCAAGATGTTCTGTAAGTGGATTTGGTAATACTTTGCATTCCAGGTAATCATTTCTGTGGTAATCCTGTGACAGGTGGATTATGCAGTATTAAGCGCAGTATGAGAAATTGTGGCACTCAAGAGGCATATTTGTGTATGGTACATAAACAAGACAGCCATCATGCCTTAGTTGCCAGGCATGGGAATAGAACCCAATAGATGTGACTGCAGGGGATATCTACAAATAATGTAATAATTGGCAGCAGCAACTTAGTACAGACATGCAAGGAATACAGCCATACTGGATGTAGATGGATTTATTTATGAATCAACAATGCTGGTGAACACATTAGTCTTTTTTATTTTAAAACTTTGTGAAATCTAAACACAGTATCTGCTCATAACATGGATTACTTCCCTCATATACATTTTGTTCCTGGGGAGAGAGAAAATTTGAGGATTACGTGACTGATAGTGGGCTGGAGATAACTTTCAACCATACCATGAGCTGAGCAGTACAAGTTACAGGACATTCTTTTTGCATGGTAGAACTATTACAGTGACAGTAGAACACACATGCATGGAATACAACTGCAATGCATATAATAATACAGCTTTATTTTAGAATCAACACTTCTATTGGTACTGCTTTGCAACATCTGTGAAGTTCAAACACAATATCTGCTCATAACATGGGCCACCTCACCCATATACCTTTTGTTCATGGGGTGGGGGGAAATGAGAGCATTATGTGACTGGTAATGGCCTGGAGAAACCTTGACCCATACTTTGGGTTTAACTGTACATGTTACACCACATTTTTTGCATTCTAGAAGTATTACCATGTTATAATTGACTGCACTGATAGTAAAGCACACTTACATGGAATACAACCTCACTGCATGTATTAAAGCAGCTTTATTTTAGTATCAACAATGTTGGTGAACATTTTTCCTTTTTTATTGCTTTGAAATATATGTGAAGTACACACATAATATCTGCTCATGGAGTGGGCTACCTCACCCATATACCTTTATTACCTAAAGTAGGAGGAACAGAGAGCATTATGTGACCAATATTGGCCTGTAGACAGCCATGAGCAGTACTATGAGGTAAACAATACAGTTTGCAGGCAATTACTTTTGCATTCTACAGCTATGACAGTTTTACACTTGACTGCAGCAACCTTACCATAGACAATCAACACATGCAGCTCTAGTGCTATGGTTATGACAACACAATCCTGCTGAACACCATTTTGCTTACTGTTATTAGTATTGTTTATTGTTTATTGAACTTTAGTTGCTGTTGTTCATGTATTGCACAATAGCTGTAATTGCCCATTTATTGTACTACAGTTCTTCTTGTGTGTACATTATTGCAGTAAATACTTTACTCTTTCTTGCTTATTGCACTACAGATAGCATACTAAATCCGTACTTACCACACTCATGGTGCAACCTGGCCAGGCGCTCGGCATAGGACTTGACACTATGAGTCCTCTCAGCTGCAGCTGTTGGGAGAGAAGCACACCATTATGCATATCAGTTTTGCAGACATTCACTTTGCATTTTGGTAAGAAAGAGGAAGACATACTTACATACTTGTGGGGCATTCCATCTCTAGCTTCTTGGACCCAGGTGTCCAAGGTTCCCCTCTTTTCATTTTCAGGCCATAATAATGGTGACAACACTGCTCACCTGTGCAGGGGATACCAGTAACACTGGTGAGTTCCCTGGCCAAACAGTCCCAAGACTCTGAGCTCTGGAATCCACCCTTCATCAGCCAGGGTGCATTGTTGTGTACCAGAAGCCCAACCATGACCCTGTATTCCTGAATACCCCACTTCTGTGCCAGAAAACGCACAGCTTCACCAACACCACCTGACATACCAACTGTTGATTTAACAGCAATGAATGATGCAGAATTCCTGCCAATTGTGCTTAATATAGGCTGTTTTGACACTCTTACATGTCATTGTGTAACATTCAAAAAGCACCGCGTTGCTTAGCACTGCACAACTAGCTAAGCAGGGCTACCTGCTAGTGTTGCTGAACACCACGCTGCACCATGCAAACATGCTTAAACACACCTATAGATAAATAATTACAGTCTGTTTCTATTTTTAGATTTCTGGCTGGTGTTAGCTATGTATGTATAAGCTCCACTTGGCTTTACTGCACTCCGTGCCGCACAAACGTCAATAAATAAATAACCCATATATGAAAAATTTAATTATGATACTTAATTACATCCAGTTTCTATATTTAGATGTCTGGCAGATGTCAGCTGCCTATATGTGAGCACAGCTTAGCATTGCTGCGCTCCATGTCGTGCCATGCAAACATGAAGAAAAATTAAAAAAAAAAATAAACGATCATAAAAATGACATATTATACATTTGACACACTTCGTAACATTATGACAGTAGTAGGGAGCATTACAGGGATCCTCACACTCATCTGAAACTACAGGTAGCTGCTACACCTCTCCCTACACTGATTACATATCCCTGTTCCTCAGCTCTCCCTCAGCAGTGTGCCATCATTAATATGCATGGTATGCTGCCAAGGGGGAACCATGGCTGTGTACACAGATACATTCTGTGTAGGCTCTACACAGTGCCTACATGGATTTTATTAAATCTTGGGGTTCATGTTTTTCATGAACAATACAACTTTTAAAAGGATGACTGCTTGTCTAATTTCATCACTATTGACTTTTATGATCAACCCTACCTCCTGGAAATATTTTCTTTTTTATCTCAATTGAAGGAATGGGATTACTTGTCCCAAATCTGAAATGGGCAAGGTCATTATGTAAATTCAATAGAAAATGAGAATGCCATACCCTGGCATTGGTCTTATCTGTTCATATGGATGGGAGCAGGAGGTATTTCAATGATGTCATATGGCATTATGTATTGAAGCAGTTAGATAGACTTCACTACACAGGATCGTAATGTTACTAATACCAACTGCTACCCTCTCTTCCAAAAATGAACTAGCTTGTTTTCCTATAGAACAAGCGCCTTGCACAAATCTAGAAATATATTTGACTATTGTTTTAAGTTGGTGTAGTTTGCCTTTATTAGGTATAAAAGTTCATCACACTTCATTTGAAGGAGAGTGTTTGCCATTTGTAAAATTTCATTCTGGAAACAGGTACTAGCTTCATCATGCAAAGACCCTGGTTTGCTAGCTTGTGGTGTTCATTCTTTTGTATGTACATACCTGTATCTATTGGGGAAAAAAAGGTAGAGCCAGGACCACTGTGCCTAGTGTTCCTACCTCATCTCATAACAAAACCTCGGAGATGGAAAGCGAACAAAAAGGACACCAAAACCACACAAAAACGTTCACTGTAGAGAACCAAATAAGGGTCCAGACTGAGACTGCAGCCAAAATTAAAATATTTAATGTTCCAAAAGCACTGGACACACAAGAAACGCTTGATACTTACGCTTTACACACAGAAAGTACGTTTTCGAAAATCTTCATCAGATAGCAAACACCAAGCCTAGGTAACATTACAATTAAATACATTTGTTTGAATGAATGCACCAATGAATTCATAGCAATTAAACAAATCAATGATTCAATTAAAAATGTGAATTGATTAAAAGTTAAAATTTTTTCAAATATAATTTCGTTGTCACTTCAACAACAATAATACACAAGTTTGTAAAAATAAAAGTTTATATTTAAATACTAAAATCTTTACCATAAAATAGATGTATAATATAAAATCTGTTTTGTACCCATAAAATTTAATTAGAAAACATTTTGAAGGTCATTTAAACCATTTATAATCCTATACTACCCTCTAGTGGAAGTTTATAGTTTAGCACTCCTTAATTTTAAAACTGGAAGGATAGATGTCATATCATTTAAACTGGGGTTTCTATTAGCTTCCAATATAATTTGCCATAATAACTCTATATATTCAAGTTTAGTCTTCCACATACCCCCCCTAATTTCTCTAGCCACTGTTTCAATTACGAAAAAAACAAAGGAGGCTTGTGGGCAAGTTAAAGTATGTTTAAAAAGTGCATTATTCATGTTATGCTTACTAATTTCATAAAAGTGTTCATATATTCTTAATTTGAGCTTTCTCTCCATTTTACCAACATAAAATGATCCACAAATTGAGCAAAGAGCTAAATAAACCACACCATTAGTGTTACAGTTAGAAAAAGAGTAGCTTTTAATGTGTTTGTTCCTGCTAGGAATATAGATACTAGAAGCATTAATAATATGTGAACATTGGGAACATGAACCACATTTAAAGGTCCCCAATCTTTTAGATGTACCTTGAACTCTTGAACCACCTCCAAACTCAAATAACTTCTTACAGTTAGTATCCCTTCTATAAGTAAATTTTAAGGGTTGACTATGAATTTGTTTGAGTTCTGATATTTGTTTAAAACGTTCCCATTCTCTAGAGACAGTTTGTTTTATATACCCTGAATCACCTGTAAAATCCATAACGTATGTCTCATCCCAATCATTAGTAGAAGTATTAGAATTATAACAAGAGTTAGGTCCTTCATCACAACCCAAAATGGGGGCAAACCTCTCTTTCCTACCTTCAATTACTTCTTTACTAACTTCACAAATCAGATTTTCAGGGTAACATTGGTCTCTGAACATTTGGATAACAAAGTCACATTCCTTTAAAAATTCAGTATCTTCGGAAGTCATACAACTTATTCTAACTAACTGTCCTTTGAGTATGTTCTTTTTTTGAAAGAACGGATGCCCACTATTGAAGTGGAGATATGAGTTGGAAAAGGTTCCTTTTCTACTGACTTTGGAAGAAAAGGAATGATCTAATTTAATCAAAGAAATATCTAAATAAATCAGTTGTCGAGTATCAAAATGGTAGGTAAAGTCCAAAAATTCTGTGGTACCTTTCAAATAGGAAAGAAATTCAAAAAATCTTTCTTGAGAATCATTCCAAAAAATACAAATGTCATCAAGAAAGCGTTTGTAAAAACACCAACAATTGGAAAACTCTGAATCAGTGACAAATAATTTTTCCCACCTAGACAAAACTATATTTGCATATGTGGGGGCACATTTTGCCCCCATAGCAACCCCTCTTTCTTGCTTATAAAATTCCCCTTCAAAGAACATAAAATTGTTCTTAAGAACCATTTCCATTAATAACAGGCATGTCGTAAAGTCCTGCGAACTAAGTTTACCACTATCTCTCATACTTTCCTCAAGCCATAATAAACCAATTTCATGAGGAATAGAACCAAATAGGTCAACAATATCCAAGGTTATGAAAAGTATATTAGGATGAAATAATTCAGGTTTACCTGATCTACCTCATCTCACCCTGAAAGGATTGTAAAAGCATATAGGGTCATTCCAGGAATAACAACAAGTACGGAAGACTTTCCCCACCACGGAACTTGGTTTAATAAGGTGTTCCTACCTCACCTCCCCCTGAAAGGCTTGTAAAAGCATATAGGGTCATTCCAGGAATAACACCATGTACGGAAGACTTTCCCCACCACAGAACTTGTTTTAATAAGGTGTTCCTACCTCACCTCCCCTGAAAGGCTTGTAACAGCATATAGGGTCATTCCGGGAATAACAACAAGTACGGAAGACTTTCCCTACCATGGAACTTGTTTTAATAAGGTGTTCCTACCTCCCCTCCCCCTGAAAGGCTTGTAAAAGCATATAGGGTCATTCCAGGAATAGCAACACGTATGGAAGACTTTCCCCACCACGGAACTTGTTTTAATAAGGTCAATATCCACTAAAGTACCTTGCCACCTGTAAACCTAATAAACTGGGTCCAAAAATGCACTGTTGAATGTCCCCATAACTCTTGCTTATAATCTGTTTATGCTGATAACCATTAGGTTGGAAGGGTTAGACTTTCCTGTAGCCTTCTTTCTTCCCCAATTAAGGTAAAAACAGTGTGCTTTCTACTGTTCAACAGACGAATGTAGTGTGCTCTGCACGTCCAAACAGTGCATTTTTCAATAAACTAAGTGAAACAAGCGTGCTACAAAAGGGAATTGGAAAAAGTGCTCTCTGCATTGTAAATTGAGAAGCAGGCAGGGAACAGTGTAGTTTTTAACAATAGGGCCTAGGAAGAGAGTACTGGGCATATAAAAAGAAACAAAAAAGCGTGCTTGTAACTCATACCAGCACATGCTGCATCTAGGCATCTGCTTTACTGATTTAGCCCCACTCACACCACGCCCCACCTTGCCCCCATATCCCACCCGCCCCCGGTAGTACTATGTTTATAGTACCACTGGCATGCCACCTTAATTAGCTAATCAACTACATGTGCTCCTAGAACCCAGCAAACTCCAAGCACAATAATACATGCTCTATCCACCCCACTATCCATGTTAACCCACCCATAGGTATTCTATTCTCTCTGTTTTTTCAACCACATACACTCAATACAGACCCTACCCTAGCAATTTATTATGACTACAGCTAAAACACTAGTGCTGCTACCATTAGTACCCCTGCTATTCATTCCTTATCACCTAAGCTCCTATGAATATGTACAGCCTCTTGAAATCCAATACCCAAACTCTCAAACAGACACCAACCCAGCATTTAATAAGTTTATCCACCACATAACCACCCCATCTCCCAATTCCTCACCCCCCAATTACCGTCACCCAACTAAATACCGCTACATTAGCTGAAAAACCAAAAGCTACAAACAAATCATAAACAATTTTTAAGACTCATAAGCAACTTAAAAATGAATCTTATGAAGGATGGAGACATCCACCACAACCCTGGCCCATCCATAACAGTAGACCCAAGCACACCATCTAACAACCCAATGTGTACTACCCAGATTGATAGACTTCCAAACTCATTTCTGGTCTGTCATCTCAACATCAGTAGCCTAAACAATAAGATCCATAGCTTACATGGACTCTTAGCTGTTAACTCCCCTGATTATCCTTTGCTTCAGGGGCGGCCCGTGCTGTTGGACTGCTGGACTACAGCCCCCCCCCCAGCTGTAAAATAAAGAAAATAAAAGAAAAATAAATGATAAAAAAAATTTCAAAAGTCGCGGACTTTCGTGCATGCGCAGTAGTCCAGACTGCTGCTGAGACAGTCTGGAGCATGCGCAGACTGTTTCAGCAGCAGTCCGGACTGAGAAACATGTAAGAGCAGAGCTCCCAGAAGTCTATGCAGTTTTAACTGCATAGACTGTTGCTGGGAACAGATCAGACTCGGACTGCAATGTCGGCAGGCTGGAGTCTCATCGGGGAGATCGCGTGGTGGATGTGCTCCAGGAGTCTCTTTGGGGATCTTGCGTATGTGCCAGATATGGATTTAATGACCCTGCTATATGGATCGCAGACAGCTATGGAAGGTAAGGGGACGAGATCTACATTGCGCTATGGAAGGGGGTGTGTGTGTGTGTGTGTGTGTGTGTGTGTGTGTGTGTGTGTAAATGCCCCAGTTGTTATATACTGGTGGCTAGAACAAACTCATGGTAGTGTGGTAGGGAATACCTCAGGCTTGAACCCTGTACCTTGTATGCAGGTGTTAAGGACCTGAATTCCCTACCCACCACCATTTGTAAAAAATTGCAGATTTTTGCCTCATATTTGATCTGATCTGTTCCTCATAATATCTGTGGTTTCTAAATGTTGCAATGCTTGATATTTGATGGTGCAGTGGTAGCATTGTTACCTCACAGCTGCAGGTTCTCAGGTTTGATTCTTGGCTGGGGTGCCTTCTGTGTGGGGTCTGCATCTTCTCCCTGTGTTTTTGTGGGGTTGCTTTTGTGTCCTCCCATGTTACAAAGACATGCCTCCATTATTTCTTCCTGGGCCTCTGCTGAAAATTGTTTTTTTGTTCCAAGTCAGACTGTCCTGATTAACAAATGTTAAATAAAATTGACAGGCATTTGAATTTCAGACTTCAGGTTTCTGAATGTTTAACTCCTTACATATTTAATGGTGCAGTGGTAGCATTGTTGCCTCACAGCTATAGGTTTTCTGGTTTGATTCTTGGCTGGGGTGCCTTTTTTGTGGAGTCTGCATCTCATGTCTGTGTTTGTGTGGATTTGCAATGGTGTCCTGCCATTTTACAAAGACATGTGTCTGCAGAATTTCTCCCTGGGCCTCTGCTGAAAATTGTTTTTGTTCCATCAGAAGTAAAATTGACAGGCGTTTGAATTTCAGACTTCATATTCTTCAGAAAATACATAGTAGCACAACCTTTTATTCTAGCAATTTTCTAAGTTTATAAGATGAATATTTGAAATTTGTCCTCATTTTTGGGACTGTATTACCCGATTATTCGCTTTGTCCAGGTTTTTTGTGCTAAGGTTGACAGCTATGGCAAGAACTGAATTCACTGAATATGTTTGAGGGCTGTATTCCCTCATTACTGGGGTTGTCCAGGTGTTTTGTGCTAAGAGGTTTAGTGCTATGGTGAGAACTGAATTCATTAAATGATAGCCATTTAAGTTTCAGTCTTCCACTCTTTCACAAAGCAGCTGATTTGGCGTAGTGGTATGTTGCTCTGACTGTTTTGCACAGGGACCTTGGCAGTAAAATGTATGGTGGTAACACAGCATTTTTCTTTCACAAAGCAGGTGATTTGGCATAGTGGTATGTTGCTCTGACTGTTTTTCACAGGGACATTGGTAGTAAAATGTATGGTGGTAACACAGCATTTTTCTTTCACAAAGCAGTTGATTTGGCATAGTGGTATGTTGCTCTGACTCTTTTGCACAGGGACCTTGGCAGTAACATTTATGGTGGTAACACAGCATTTTATTCTAGCAACTTTCCGAGATTATACAAGCAATGTTTAATGTGTCCCTGGTTTTTGGGCTTTTGACCCCCCCCCCCCAATAAATTTGGCTTTTTCCAGATTTCTTGTGCTGCGAAGTTGAGATGCAGTTGAGTATTGAGTAGATTTTACAAGGAGCTGAGAGCTGCAGGGGGAGAGAAGTTTAGGGCTGCTTATGCTAAGTCAGCTTGCGTTGTTAATAGCACTATAGGTTGTGTACTTGCTTTTGATGCAGAAGGTTGTTGGTTCTACTCCCACAAGGGGTGAATGCTGCCGTACTGAAAAGGTTAAGATACTAACTATGAGCCTGTTATCAGTTTGCTATCCATTTCCTATTGCAATATTGCTAGCTTATCATTTTTAATGTAATATAGGCAATTTATTCCTCAGGGGCATCAGACACTTTATTTTCGAGGAAACCATGAAATATAAAGGTGTTTGCTAGCAGCAACCTCGTCATTAGTAACAGATTTATTTAATGTGGAATTATTTAGATTACTTTTTTACTTCTTCAGAGATTGTGCATATTTACTGATAATGGTGGACTGTATAATTGTGCATATTTACTGATAATGGTGGACTGTAGAATTGTGCATATTTACTGATAATGGTGGACTGTAGAAGTTTGAGTAGACTTTTTTGATGGAAATGTTCTGAACTGGGCAGTTTTGTCATTATGGATGCATGCATTTTGTTTCATTGTTTACTGAAAGATGTTCTGAATTGGGCAATTCTGCCACTGGTAAAATGTATTTTCTTTGAATGTGGGTTTCAATGCTGTTTCAATGAATGTGAGTTTCAAAGGCAGAGAAGTTTTAATGCTAAGTTTGTATAGCAGATGTTTTAGTGTTTGTGCTGTAAAATGCAAAATAAAACTTTCAAATGAAGTCCAAATCATCATAGAAGTAAGTCAGTATGCACATTAGTGTTTATTGGTAAATGGAGTGAAATAGCCGAGTAATGGATCATTGGAATGGCTGCAGGGGGGAGGCTCCATTCGACCATGATTTTGTGAGGGGGAAGGGCGGCAAACTTAAAGACAGCCCCAGCTGGACTATACCTCCCAGCAGTCCAGATTTTCAAAGAATGAATAGATTTGTGCTTCTTATTTTTGGTTTGCTCCTCATAAAATTTGTGGTTTTCTGGCAAATCATTTAGGAATTAAGTCACTAAATAATGACACACTGAGTTTCAGACTTCATAACCTTCAGAAAAATGCATGCTAAAGTAAGACCTGTTGTTCTATCAACTGTCTCAGTTTATACAAGAGCAATTTTTAGTACTGTTTATATGTTCCCCCAATATATTTGGCCTTGTCCAGATTTATTGCATTAACAGGTTGAGAGGTACATGCAAATAAATTGCTTTACAGAATTAGGCATAACCAAACCTCTCAACTGTCCCTGATTTTGGCTCAAAATGTTGCTCTTCCCCCTAATAATCCCTCTGCAAAATAGCAATTTTGGAAGAAAAAATGGAGGGTTTACAATTAAGAAATAACTGTAATAATCAGAGTTATAGATTACTTTTATTTCAGAAATGCATATAGATTCTTTTATTTTGTCAGCTGCTCAAGTTAGCAGTACTAATATTAAAGTGTCCCTTCTTTGACAGGTTCCCAGCTGTATTGTGTGGCTAGTTTATATTTTTACATCACATTTTTGGTCCATTTTTAATAAAATTGTGTTTTTTTGGCAAGTTAGAAAATAATGACAGACATTTGAGTTTCAGATTTCATACCATTCAGAAAATTCATACTAATGCAAGACCTGTTCTGTTATCTTTCTAAGTTTATAAGAACAATATTTAAAAATTGTCCTTATTTGTGAGCCTTTGTCCCACTTCTTTGTATGGCTTTGTCCATTTCTTGCTCTGAGGTTGAGAGGTATGACAAATGTGTCAGGGCTATTACAGTCAGCCAGAGACATTTCAAATTGTGACATACTTGTTGCACCCCACTCCTCCATGTAGTGACTCTGGATGAGTCGAAGCAAGACAAGGAGTAGTTATGCAGTGTAAATGTGCAGAGTATCCCCCCCATCCAAGGTAGACACAAGTACTAGAGTGGCTTTTCATCTGTCCTTGATTTTTGCAGAATGGTCTGGTTTCTGTCATATTTTTTGTACTGTTGATTTATGCTTATTACTCAAAGTGCCTGTTGCTCTGTGTTTAAGTAGCAATACTTTAACGACCATCAGGTAAACTTTGCTGAGATCATAAGATGCAAATAAGCTTTAATAAGCATACTGTTAAAAAATTGCCAACATTGAAAGCATTTCTGTTGTTGCCATGTAGAGAATATTTAACTAGATAATGTATAAGCCTTGGGTATTGAAATGCATATGACAGTATTTGTAATAAAGGACAGATTACATTATTTTAAGAAGCTCATTACACTTGGAGACTTCCAGTCATCTCTGCAAGCTTTACCAGTAAACTAAACAGAATGTCATTCGTGTGGTCCATAACCTGTACAGTTATCCTTTTAAGCAATGTATCTTGAGCTTATGTCTTGTTTGCTTTTCATTTTTTACTTTGATCATGTTTTTCCCATGAAACAAGTAGATCGTTGTCAGGCAGCAGTTCTTTTTTTGGATAAGAAACATTTTTACAAGTGGGGGCATCTACTTTCTACTTTCAGCATGTTACTTGGTACGTTAATAAAGCTGAATATAAATTATAATTAGAACTACAGTGCAAGAAGTGGTTTGAGTTGAGTGCTGCTTGTTTTTCTTATACTTGATTTTGACTGGCATTCCATTAATGTATTTAAAAAGTAATTTATTTTTTCATGCCTCACAACCTTTTTGTTTCCATCTAGATATTAAGTAAGCTGTCATGCAGCCAATGCACTGAAATATTTTTATTCTTCTACACTTCATTTTGTCTTGATTAGACTCTCATAATGACGGTTTGGCACCCAGGGTACAGTGTATTTAGTTAGTTTTTGTGGTTTTGAGCATAGCTACTCCTCTTTCTAGTTGGCCACACCCCTTCCCATTGACCCCACCCATTCAGCTGTCTCCTGCAGCCCCCCTTTGATTTGAAGTCACCAGCCACCACTGCCAGCTATATGTATCGCGGACAGCTATGGAAGGTAAGGGGACGAAGGGTGATAGGATCTACATTGTGCTATGGAAGAGGTGTGTGTGTGTGTATGTGTGTGTGTGTGTGTGTGTGTGTGTGTGTGTGTGTGTGTGTGTGTGTATGTGGGGGTTGAGCATAGCTCCTCCCCTTTCTAGTTGGCCACACCCTTCCCATTGACCCCACCCATTCAGCTGTCTCCTGCAGTCCCCCCTTTGATTTGAAGTCACCAGCCATCACTGCTCTGCCTCACAGAAACCTGGCTAAAACCAATAACCAAAGATAACAAAATACCCCCCCCACAGTACAATGTCCTTAGACTGGACTGGATCTCCAGGAAAGGTGGCGGGGTAGCTGTACTATACAAGTCTACCCTAACAATATCAGTTGACACCCAACAGCCACCCCAGTTTGGCAATGTAGAAATCCTCATCACCAAACTGATAATAAACAAAAATAAATGCAGATACATTGTCTGCCTTTATATTCCATAGGTTCATAGGTAGGTACTAGGCTATCGGCCCAAGAGCCTACATAAGCCTAGCCAACAAGGTTCCCTGGCTTGCCCCACCCAGGAAAGTTATTTTCCTGTGCCACTGTTGAGCAGAGACACAGAAGTGATCCCCGGGTGTATTTCCTATTTCCCATCTATTCATCAAAATTTTTCTTGAAGAGTGCTAATGAAGAACTTTGCTTGACATAGATGGGTAGCCTGTTCCAGAGTATGGGAAGTCTCTGGGACAGGAATCTATCCCTCCAGCATGTCCTGTTTATTGTGGTGACAGGGTTTAGGTCCCTAGAGCATGTAGCTCAGAGGGATTGGGATTTCTTTAGGTGTAGCATGTCCAACAGCTCTGGGTTTGACATAGCTTTATATGTTAGGCAGAGATCACCTCGGAGTAGGCGACATGCTACGGAGTAAAGCTGGAGATTTTTGAGGCAGTCAGTATGGGGCATTTGTTTGAGGCCAGTAATCCTCTTTGTGAGGTACTTCTGTGGCCTTTCCAGCTGCTGCAGATGTCTTGTGAGGTGCATTCCAAAAGGGGCGTTATACTCTATAATGGGTCTAATAAGTGACGAGTAGAGGGGAACAGTGACCTCTTTTTTCCTGGATGGGAACCCTTTTATAATGAGGTGTGCCACATAGAAGGACTTCCTGACTACTGTGGCAATGTGACTATCAAAGGAGAGACTGCAGTCCACCTGGGTCCCAAGGTCTCATCACACATTCAGTGTTAAGTAATTTGCTGCCTATGTGGTAGTTCATGGGTACAGAGTTTTTACCAAAGGGGGTGACACTGCACTTTTTGGCATTGAGCTTGAGGCCATGGCTCTAACACCAGGCATCTATCTCAGTGAGGCCCTTCTGTAGGATGTCCACATCATTTGGGGACTTGACTATGGCTCCTAGTTTGCAGTCATCTGCGAACTTCGTTAGCCAGAGGCCTTCTGTGTTTGCCTGTACTTCAGAGAAGTAGATGCCAATCAGGAGTGGTCCCAGGACTGAACCCTGTGGTATTCCATTTGTCACTGCTTTGAGGTCAGATTTGGAGTCTGCAACTTTTACAGTGTGGGTTCTGTCAGTGAGCCAGTTGGCAACCCATCTTGTGACGTAGGGAATTATACATAGTTTAGTGAGTTTAGCTATAATTCCAGAATGGAGGATGGTGTTGAAAGCTTTGGCGAGGTCAAGATAGGCTGTGTGAACCACCTTACCCTCATCTACGGCTTTGGTGACTGCCTCAAAGAAGTCAATCAGGTTCAGGAGGCATGATCTGCCTTTCACAAACCTGAATTGGGTGGGATCCAGAGTTTGGAGGTTACCAATGTCTTTGTTTATGAGTTCCATGATGATACGTTCCATGGCCTTTTAGACCAGGCTCGTCAGGCTAATAGGTCGATAGTTCCTGGGGTCAGTGGTGGCTCCCCTTTTGTGGAGTGGGATAACTGTTGCTGTGCACCATTCAGTGGGCACAAAGCCTGATGAGAGGCTATTATTGAACATGGTGCTTAAGTGGGGAGCCAGTTCATTCTGAAGTTCGTGTAAAACGCAGCCTGGAATGTTGTCCGCTTCCATGGATGCTGTGTTTTTGGCTTTACAGAGTGCAGCTTTTACCTGCATAGTTGGGATTACAGGGACTCTGCATTCTTCCTGTATAGATATGGGCCCTTTAGGGGGTGAAGGGGGGTAAAGTTAGCACTGCACCTATCTGCCAGGATGTTGGCAATATCAGTTGGTTCTGTAATTTTTGTGCCGTTGTACTGTAACTCAGAGCAGATCTAGGTGTTGCCATCGAGATTCTTGACATAGCTATAGAATGCTTTGTCCTTAGAATTAGTGGCGATTTTGTTTTCGTAGCAAGCTTTGGAGGATCTTATAAGGGATCTCAGCTTCTTACTGAGGCTGACCAGGGAGCTCCTCCACTCATGGAATTTTACTCTCTTTTGCAACAGTTTCTTCCTTCTGTTGTTGTTTATAGCAGAGGACCACCAAATTGGCTTCCTTTTTTTGGAGGATAACGTCTTGGTTCTGTTTGGGATAGCACGATCCATGCACTCGTGTAAATGCTTATAGAGTGCATTTATGTAGGATTCAGCAGTTGTAACTGTATTGTCCATCTGCATGGGTGTCATGAAGTTCACCACTTCTGTCTTAAGAAGCATGTAGTTGGCTTTGGAGAAATTTTTTACCATGGTTTCCTTAATGGGGGGTGGGGGCAGGATGTGGATATCAAGGGTGATTAGCTTATGGTTGGATCGGACCAACAAGGAGTTGACTTCAATTGTGGAACACCGGTCACTCATGTTGGTAATGACTAGGTCTAGGATATTATTGCCCCTGGTGGGGGTGTGGATAAGCTGATCCACGGCATTGGAGTTTATGAATTCCAGAAAGCGTTGAGCTAAGGAGTTGGTACAAAAGTCATTTTCCCAGTTAATGGTGGGGTAGTTGAAGTCACCCATTATTAGGGTGTTTGGTTGAACCTTAATATTTTCAAGTACATCAAGAAAAGAGGTGTGGGAATCCTGGGGCATGGTGAGGGATCTGTAGCAAGCTACAGTTTGGATTGCAGTTTTGCCCAGAGTTTGTTGCACTTGAATAACCTCGGATGCATTATGCTGAGCAACTAGCCTGGAGGTGTGGATATCCTTAATGAATATGGACACACCTCCGCCTTTGGTGTTTCGGTCCAGGTTACATGACCAAAAAGTGTGGTATGAGTTATAGTCTGGTAGTGCAGAGTGCTCTCTGGAGCCTTGAACCAGGTCTCAGTCACTGCACAGATATCGATGTTCTCCATTTTAAGGAGTGCCTCGAGTGAGTGCATTTTGAGATTTAGACTTCTAGCATTGAGTAGCATTACCCTCAGGTTTTGCTTGCCTGTTCCTGTTACGGTGGTGAATTTGTTATTTGAACCTTGCCTAAAAAAAGGCACTATAGGGGCAGCAAGAGCCTTAGGCAGTATCTGGAATCCCAGGGGTGACAGGTGCAGACCATCTGTGGCAAAGCATCGTGGTCTGTTGACCATGTCATCCCAAGCAGACAGATACTGGATCCCATAAGAATGACACCAGAAGCTTAGCCAATTGTTGAAGTCAATCATTTTGTCCTTGTACTGTGGTATCATTCTGGGCGATGGCAGAGTGCTACTCATGGTTAGGGTCATACCTGTCTGGGCTACAAGATCGGAGAGCTCTTCCATGTCTCTTTTCATGTAGTCCAGGGAGGTACATCTCAGATCATTCACACCAACATGGACAATGACAGAGTCATATTTGTACTTGTTGTGGAGTGACCTCAGTGTGTGGGTTATGTGGCAGTTCCTGGGACCCGATAGGCAGCTGACAGTAATCTTCTCCTTGTTTATCCTGGTGAGTGGGACATCAGTTTGCCTGACTATAGAGTCACCTATGACTAGTGTGTTGGGTACGTTGTTTTGCCTTATTGGCTGTGGTTGAGTGGCACACTGAGTCTGTGGGCTATGTGTTATTTGGTACATCCAGCAAGAATGATAATACTCTCGAAAATATCTTACATTGGCTAGCTTCTAATTATCCCCAGGAAACCATTGTCTTGGGGGACTTTAACATTGATTGGAACACCTGTTCCTCTGAAACTCCCCCCACCCATTTAAACCTCCATGGGTTTACTCAGGTCATTGCCAACCCTACCAGATTTAGCAAAAATAGAATCAAAGATTGTATCCTTGATTGGATACTTATCAACAGCCACCCCCAAAAGTACAAGTCAAGTACATTACCCGATGATCTAAGTGATCACTGCCTTACCTATATTATTAGGCTCAAAGCCGACATTGCCAACCAGCCAACCTACAAAACTATAAGAAACGTCAGGAACTTTAACCTTGACAACTTCCAAAAAGAACTCAAAGCATGTAATTGGAATGTCTTGAAACGACTCCCATTACAAGAAGCAGTTGAGTACTTCAGTACCAGATTTCTGGCTATCCTTAACCACCATGCTCCAACCTGTATCATCCATGTAAAAGCCACAGTTGCACCGTGGTGATCTAAAGAAATAAAAAGACAAAATTAAACTAAGAAATAATGCCTGGGCCAGGTGGCATGTTAGCAAAGCCCCTATGGACCAGGTAAGATACCGGCAGCTAAGAAACCAGACCAAAAAATCTATCATTCTAGACAAAAAAAATCACTACATCCGCCTACAACAGGAATATCAGCTAAAACCTCAAAATTTTGGGCTGGTATTAACAATCTTCTCCACCCAAGCTGTTCTGCCACTCCTACCAGATCAGCTGCCATTGATAGATCCCTGTAGAAATTGCAAACAGCTTCAACTCCTTCTTTACTGAAACCATCCAGTCTGTAGCTACCCATCTCACTCCATCTGACACAAACACCAGCTCTGGCACATCTAGCCCTGATCCACCCAGCACCCAACCCACCTTTACCTTTCACACCGTACCTACCAACCTGATCTGGACCTTACTCAAAAAGCTAAAACCTACTACACTAGCTGCCGAACACCTCCCAGCTGAATATCTTCAAAAAGCAGCTGATGCCATAGCACTTCCCATTTCTATTCTGATCAACAGATCCATCACAGAAGGATCCATCCCAGCAATATGGAAAATTTCACACATTATACCTCTCCATAAAGGAGGAAGTTCCACAGAATTATCTAACTTTAGACCTATAGCCATTATTTTGCCACTAGCTAAAATCATGGAAAGATGCATACACAAACAAATTATGCACTTTCTTATTCAAAACGGAAAGCTCACCGACTCTCAGCATGGCTTTAGTCCATTCCATAGTAACACCACGACTCTTATGTCTTTCTCTAATGTCATCAGTCGTCATCGTAACAACAACAAATTATCTTCAGCATTCTTCCTAGATCTATCAAAAGCTTTTGATTTGATCAACCATCAGCTACTACTCAATACCCTACAAACTATTGGTTTAGACCAACATGCAATACAATGGTTTCACTCCTACCTAAATGGCAGACTGCTGGCTGTCTTATGGCAGAGCAAGCTGTCATCCCTACTTCCTCTAACCCTAGGTGTCCCACAAGGGTCCATACTAGGTCTCCTTCTTTTCTCTATCTTTATCAATGATCTGCACACCACCATCCCAGGAGCCACCTGCATCCAATATGCAAATGACTCAATGCTAATATGCTCCACCTCCTCTCCTACACAACTTCTAACCCTCACCCAGACCACCTTCAGCATGGTAGAAACATGGCTAGCTAATCACCACCTGCTTTTAAAGCCTAACAAAACCAAGCTACTACTTTTCTCCCCTAAATGTAGAATTTCTTCTCCTTCCTTTAACATCAAATCTAGCAATGACACCATTATCTCCCCTGATGACCATACAAAGCTTCTAGGTGTAATAATAGACAACAGCCTTAAAACTGATAAACATGTCAATCACACTATTAAGTCCGTCAACAAAAAACTTGGCTCCCTGTACAGAGCCAAACCTTTCCTCACCCCCCCCCCCCTTAGCTAAGGTAGCTATTACAAGATCACAACTCCTCTCTACCCTTATGTATTCCTCCCCTGTACTCAACAACCTATCCAAAACCGATCTCAGCAAATTATAATGATGTTGCATTCATATAGCCAGATTTGCCACTGGCATGGCTTTTAGGACCCACTATTGCCAGAACCACAAAGCACTGGGATGGCTAAAGTATCCTACCCTTCTATAGTTCAACCAGCTTATAGTAGCACATAAAATACTCCATCAACCTGATAACACCCCTGCCCTCAAAATTATTCTCACCCCTCATAGTGCCCCCAGGCCATTACGCTCAGCTGATAAACTAATGATACTGACCCAAAAATCCAACAACTCTGCAAGTGATGCTATATTTGCCAACTCAACTGATAAAATCTGGAATCTACTCCCTACTACCATTGCCAAGGAAACCTCACTACCCCTATTTAAAAGAAAATGCAAAACATACCTCACATCCCACTAATACATGTCTTGCTACCCAGCCTGCTGTTTAGCCAAGTATCTATGCCTCATAGCATTTGGATGTCTAAACATTGTGAATTATGAGATCTGATTGTATTCTATGCTCACATTTTCTGATATGTCTTTGCCAATCAGATGTAAGTCTGCACATTGTGTATATTGATATCTGCCTGTATTCTTTGTCTATATTTTTCTAAACATGCCTGAGTTTATCACTCAGTGATGTATGTACGGTCTCTTTTTTGGTATGTGGAGCTTTCCTCCCCGGGCCTCCGCTGAAAATGGACATATATCCAGTTGGATTATCCCAGTCAACAAATGTAAAATAAATAATTAAATAACCCCAAACTATAATTTAGGATTTTCTGTCTAATGATCAATTCTGGGTAGCTACTAGACTGTTTATTGCAAATTCTGATTGTTACTTGTCTTCAGTTTCTCTTTATGTATTCAATTTGATATGGTATGTAAGGCCACCATTCTGTGGTTAGTTTTAAGGAGTTCCATAGAATTAATTAGGACATACGCAGAAGCAAATCCAAAAGTAGCTCATACACAGTTCTGTCTTCCAGCTGAATATTGAAACAGGCTAATCTTTTGTGATTTTTTTCCTTTATCTTAGTGACATAATAATATATGTTCTTTTTCATTTTCTTCTTGTATCGTCTCAGAAATTCCATGACTTTAAATTATTGCCAGCATATCCTCTTGACTCATTAAGTGCATGTTCAGCTTTGCATAAGATCTTGTTACTGTGTTTGGTTACTCGGTACTTCAGTTTGATACAGGCTTATTATGTAATGCTGGCCCATTACACTGTAATGTGGGACCTTTCTCTCCTGGCAGCCGGCTGCTTTAACAGACCGAGTCCCCAGGGGACCTGATTAACTGATACATAAGTTTCCAGACAAGCTTTCTGCCAGTACAGGTGTCATGATCTGGTTTCTGTCAATCAAAATAATAGCTGTCTTGTAAAGGTAAAAACCATCTCCTTTAGATAGTTTTGGAAAGCTGTTTCATAAAAATGATAGCCAGCTCTACTCCATTTAATTCTCTGGATTAATTCTTTTTTTTTTTTTTTAAGCTGTTGAAGGTATACTGCTGTGGATCATACATTATAACCCTTTTGCAACTTGTATTGGCTCCATTACCCTGCTTTGTGCAGTTGCATGTGCATTACTCGCATGGATGCAGTCAGAGCAGTTTCTTAAATCACTATAATTCACAACTGCTTCGATGTTCATTATTTGCTTTACAATCCTGGTGGCTTAAATGCCAAGACAAGAAAGTCAGTTACTTATTATAATGAAGTGATGTTCTCTTAACTTGTGTTCACCACACCACTCTCATTGTTTTGCATTATCATTTCATACCCATCCCTTCGGTTCTCAGAAACTGCATAGGCAGCACCAAGGTTAATCAATAAAGAAAAGAGTCAGGAGATGCCGACTGCAAAAGGAATGCATTTGCACTTCACAGTGAAACGTAAACAACTCAAAGCAGAGATACAAGGCTATTTGTCTGAGTTTCAAAATTCAACAGTGCCATTATCTTCTGGGTCCTGGTTCACCAGAAGCTCTGTATCCAGTTTTGTACTGCTTGGTCTGAACTCAGAAGGGAATAGAGAGAGAGGGAGAAAGAGAGAAAGATAGAGGTGCTACAATTTAATTGCTTCTTGTTCATTAGTATCAGCTTAGTACAAACGTAGTTGTTGCACACAGAGGTTTTCATGTCTGTTAGTCTTCATTAAATAGTAATACACAGATATGTGTATATATCTGCATCTATAGCTATATCTATATCTGTATCTATATCTACACACACACACACACACACACACACACACACACACACACACACACACACACACACACACACACAAACAATAAATTACAGATTTGGAGAGATGCTTACAAATGGGGTTGTTACCAGTTTATATTTTTTCTTCAGTAGCAGGAATGCAAAGATCTTTGGTGACTTGGCAAAGGTCATTTTGTGGAACATGAGTAGTTCAGTCCTTATAGATATCTGTCAGTCTGTGTCTCCACCTTCAGCTATCTGACATCTGATTGCTCTAACAAAATGACATTCAAAATCAGTCTTGGAACATTTTTTCCTTATTTTGAGTGTGCAAAGTGGGATACACATGAAGAATCATAAGAGATATAAGGCACAAGACCATTTCTGCCTTGCCAGTACCCACCCTTACACCTTACATCCCCTTTTCAGTGAGGAGTAGGTCAGTCATACTGGGGTGAATTTATGAATGTCCATCCAGTAAAGGAACTCTATTTTTTCTGCGTGTCTACATGATCCTATCATCTGAGTCACTACTTAAGAGTGCATAACCATAGCAGAAGATGGAGAAATAGACAGACAGGTAAACTGTAGCATTGCAACCACCATAATCATAAATAGGTCAATATTCCCATTCTTTCTAGTCTCAGCTGTGAACAAGACCCCAAAAATAATTATGCTTTTCTGCTTGAAGTATCTAGTCCCTCATCACTTTTAGGGGCCAGGCCATGTTTTTTTTCCAGGACAGAAATGAGACTGTGAATTTGGGGATGTGCTAATTTTCATCTCAACCTCTTCATATTCTGCAGCAAATCATGTCAGTGCATGACAGAGGTCAAATCATGACATCATCATCTACAAACAGCAAAGATGTAGTCCTCGTGTTCCCAGCTAGATGATCTATAGACCTTGGCTGTTCCTTGATATCATATCTATGAAAGTAATCAGTAAGATAGATAAGATGCACCTTTGCTGAAGTCTAATGCCCACCTTGAATGTATGTGACCTAATGTTGAGAATGTGAGCACAACTATCACATCCCAGATGGACTGACTAAACTGTACTGGGATCTATACTGTTGTAATACTTTCCAAAGATATTCAGTCATACATAGTTCTGTGCTTTCACAAATTTGAAAAACATGTGCATATGGTATTTGCAAATTCCCATATGTCTCCAGTTGCTGTGCAAGGAAAAAAGTTGATCCACTGCTCCATGGCAAAGATAGAATCCATATTGTTCATTTTGAATCACATCCTAAACTACTGAATAAAATCTTTCCAGGACCATGAAGGCACTTCCAGTGGAAGCTGAGGTGTTTCGGCCTTCTATGACTAGAACCCATGCTCCTGTTCCCCAATTTTGTTTTAATGAGGATCACATCCACAGTTTGCTAATCCAAAGAAAAGCTGCAGCCTTCCACACAATAGTGCAAAGATATATTAGCATGACACCTCAATATTGTTCAGTACCCTTAGTATTTCATGCTAAATCTAATCTATTCCCAAAACTTTCTCACTTGGGAATGGTTTAATCTTTAGAATGGCCTCATATATGCATCCCAAGTTCAGGAGTTAATCAAAGTGACTCTTTGATATCTTTACAATACTGACAGTCAACTGATCATTGAAGAAGGTAGGAGAGTGGCACTGAATTGGAAAAAGTATGGCAGTTGACTTGCCACCCCATCTCCATGTAGAAAATGGGGAAAAGAGGGGAGTATGATGATGATAATGGTGATAAATAGTCTAACTTGGTTTTAACAAAATACCTTTCTATGCCTCATGCTAAGAAAGTCATTGGAACAGTTCCTTTCACTCCATCTTGAACTAATAATGAGGCTTTTTGTATCACATACATCAATGTTTACTTTTTATGAGCCCACATTGATATAGCACCACTTTTAGAAACCTGGCTGTCCAGTTCCCCATATACATTTTACAATAAACACTTAAAAGTGTGATGTGTCTGCTCACCACTGGGGATGAGCCATCTGTCTGTACACCAATGAGGGACAGCATAAAGTTCCATTAGGCAATAATCCTGGATAGCCATATTTGCATGTGGCGATATCCATCAAGACTTATAACGCAGCGAGTCATCCTGCTAGAGTAATGATTATACTGTATGTTGCATTATTTGTTTCCAAATGCCACCATACAGACCTCATAACTGTCTTGATACCTATTGCAGGCTTGATTTATCCCTGCACAATATGTACCTATATTTGGAGGTATGGCCTTATTTTCAGGCCTGATTCATCCCTTAATAAGATTTCTGAATCCTAATCATCACGCATGATTTTGAAACTGCAGAGTACACAAAAACATGCTACAGGGCCAACATATCAGTGGTAGAAAACAATTTAAAGAAAGAGGACAACACAGCGTCCTTACTTTTTAAGAAGTAAAAATAAATAACCCTATGTGGCAGAAATTTGCTTTTTGGTTCATTAAAGTCTACAGATTTTACATGGTCTCTTTGATAAAGTTTATATTTTTTCTTTACTTTTGTTACTGTGATTTTGAAATGTGTTTATGAGTATTATATCACATTTCTACTGGAAGCAGGAAGAGTTATGTGCTATTTTCTATTTATACATGCTAAACAGATGTCCAGATTTTTGGATGGATGCTCCTACTTTTCAAGTGCTTTTGTTCTCTTGTTATTATCTATACATCTGCTTTTGTACTGATGTTTACTCAGTATGCTTACACATTGTAGTGTTGTAGACCAAAGCATAATATCTGTTTCTACTTAATGAATTCCCTTCCTCGTTCTGTTCAGAGATGTTGATTTGTAAAGCTCACTAACCAGTGTCACATCTAGGTACCACCTAGGGGATATATCAGATACTTTCCTATTGATCAACTGGGAAGGTATTAAAGGACAGCAATGGAATTCTATAATTAAATGCTCAACTTCTCTGAATAGAAGGTTCGATATTAGAACAGTCAAAGTTTTTAAAACTTCGATGTTCTAATATAGACCCCATGGAACCTGGAGTTTGTCATTTTCCTTACTGTAGTGTGATCTCAGAGTTGATATATTTAACTAGCAGGGGGGGGTGTTAGGCTTGCCCCCCTTCAAAAACATACAGGTAAGTTGTTTTGTTTTATTTTGTTGTATTTTATTTTTGTTTTGGAGTTTCAAAACTTTAGAGATATGGTCTCACCCATATGGTTTTTGGAGTTTTGAAATGTCAGTGACCTGACAGGGCTTCATAGATATATACTTATATACTGTTGTGTCACATGTTAGATACAAAACTTACTCCCTATGTAAAGATTTAAGTGTTCACCTGCATGCACAGTATTTTAACATATTATGATGTGTGTGGCCAAATTTCACATCAGTGTTCAATGGGGCAACAGGTAACACACTCTCATTCAGTTCAGAAGGCTGTGGGTTCTATTCCTGCACCAGATAGATTGATTGCTGACACTACAGTGCAACATAAGAAACGTGCTGTAATCCTCAATATGTTGTCTTTCAGATGAGACATTAAACTGAGACCCCATCTTCTTGACTTAGTGATAGCTTAGGTGAATTTTAAAGATCTCATGGCACTGATAGAAAATAGTTGGGGTTGTTTATTAAAAAAATATGTGCAATACTATTTATTGATTAATTTTATTGATTGATTGTACTTTTGGAGCTTTTCTCCCTGGGTCTCTGCTGAAAACAAGTTCTTCTGACCCAGACAGACTATCCCAGTAAACAAATGCCAAATAAATAAATGCATTTACAAACTTACATATTTACACATTTATACAATGTACAAATTTCCATTCCATTCTGCTATTGTCATATAGTCATAGATATCTTACTTTTCATTATCATGTTAAACTTCTATCTTCATTTATTATTTGACCTGCAATCCATTTTTCACAGCCACTATCTAATTTTTTCTTAAACTTACTGTTAGTCTCCATTTGCCATTAAACAGGATTTCGTTTAGTCTTTCTACCATATGGTCCTTAGAACATAAAATAATTGGCTATAATATCTCTACTTAATCATATCCATATTTTTTTCATTTACCTCCTGTGTATTTTCAAAGGCATTTTCTTTGCACAACTTTGTTACAATTTTGCAATCCTTGTACATTGTAAGAGCACGTGTTCTGTAGTTTCTTCTTTACCACAATATATACAAACTCTTTCACTGATTTTTTTTCTATGACATGTTTCCCTTTACTGGTAATTTATTAATCCCTAATCTCCATCAAAATATTGGCATTCCACTTGCTTATTGCATCATGCTTTTTATACTTTTATAGCTTAACTTTTTCATTCACTAACTCAGCCTACAGATTAATATACTAATATTGTATGATGATACTTTTATAGTACATCTTCCTCCCATTTTCTATTTCGTCAATTTTTATTTTCCATAAAATATAGTTTTTCTCTATAACATTTCATTATTTCATTTAAACATACTTTCCTCTTCTGAATTTTTAACATATACCAATGCAGCTTGTATTTGCACTTTAATATATTTAATACTAACTTTTCATTTTTATGCATTTATACAAAACCAAACTTTATACATATTTAAAGAAGTAGAATGAACATCTTCTTTGTCCATGTATAAGATTCCTCTCTTCACTATATTCAATTTTGAATGCCATATAAAAAATATTTGTAGTATTTATTTTTCATAGATTATTACCAACATATAGCTAGCTAAATAGGCAATTTTCCCCAGCATAATTGAATTAATCAAATAAACCTTTTTATTAAATAATAGGTTATATGTTTTCCAAAAACAACAAAGCTCCTTTATTTCATCTAGTATCCTGTTCCATTGTTCCTTACTTACATTTTTACCTCCAAATCTTATTCTTAAATTTCTTTCATTGAGAAAGATACTCTTTCTATCTTTACTATATCACCCAGACCTTTACTTTTTTCTTATTTAAACATGGATGCATATACCATATAACTTCTTTCCTCCTGACTTTGTTTCTGATAATCAGTATAATAACATCTGCATAAGTGAACCTGACTGAATTATTTATCCCTCCATTAGTAATATAAGTAGCACCTCTCATGTGCAAATTTACATCTTTGACTGATACATTCATAACTAATGCAGATAACATGGCACACAAAGGACATTCCTGACTTATCCTATTCTTTGTATCTATTTATTTGCTTAACCATCCATTCACTAAAGGTCTTACCTTATTTTTATTATATGCAGAACAACTTACATTCTTCATTTTCTTACTAATGTTATAATCTTTCTTAATTGTCCACTAAAGTTCATGTTGTATTGCATCATAACTTTGTTTTAATCTCCTGTCATGATTTTGGTCTCATTGGTCCTGTTTATAATACCATCCACAATTTCCCTTACTACTAATGACAATGACAGACATCATTTTCCCTTTAAACAATATATGCTATCTTTTATAATACTTTTTATCTTTTATAATGCTTTTCATTTCACTTTCTATTCTCTTCTGAATTATTTTCATAAAAATCTTATGATCTGTATTGTTCAATACTATAGGTCAATTTTCACTTTTATTTTTAACTTCTTTTTTCCGTACAAATTTAAATATCCTACTGCATAAATTTTTATACATAAAACCTTCATTTGACCACTCATTTATAACTTTTGAGAAGCATTTTTTCTACCAATCTGTAAAATTCTTACAAATCGTATCCTATTCCATCTAATCCTGAAACTGACTGTAAATTAACTTGTCTATGTACATTATCTTATTAATATAAGGCAATCTCATTTTCCAATTCCTTGTTTTTTTGTTCTGAAAATTTTTTTAACTAGCCATTCTTTTTTTGTACTTCATCTATCTTGAAACATTTTCTGCACATAATTTATAATGATATTAAAAATTTGTTCTTGAGCTCTTCCTACCTCTCCTCTATCATCTTTAATTTCTGTCTTTATACTAGCATTCTCTTTAACTATGCTACTCAGATAAGTTGATACCTCTTCTTTTTTACCTTGTAAATAATATCTTTGCTTAAAAAAATCATTCTTTAATTTTCTCTTTATTATTTTGATAAATTCTCAATTCTGTCACATAATATTCTCTATCATTCATTTCCAAATCCATTAAAGCATCTATACTCATTGATTTATAATTTGCTTTTTTTTTTAATTTTTTTTCTTACAGCTGACTGTCATTCTAAAAACATTTTTTATATTTTTCTTTCAAAGCTGGCCACCACTGAGACCAGTTTTTAAAACACACAATTGTGGAAATTAGATCTTTCCATAAATGCATGCTTATTTTTTTCTGTTTTCTTCCCTTAATTTCTCATTTATTCATTTTATTAATTTTCCCAATTGGATATGCTTCTTATTTGCCTGTATTTCTATCCATATAGCTGAGTGATCTGAAAAGCCTGTGACAAATCCTGCCCTTAGCTATATTGAAACTTTGAAATTTAACAAAATAATATATTTCTGTTTTATATATATCTCTACTATATGTCCACAGATTATTATTCCAAATCTTTAAATTGTTATAACTTCACAAATTTTCTTATCATCATTTACTTTCTTCCTCTTTTTCCTTTCAAATCACAATTAAAGTCTCCTGTTAGTATCATATTTACATTAATTGCTACATAATCCAAAATTGTATGAAGTAAATGTTCCTTTCTTTACTTGTAACATAGACATACAATGCTATAATCCTATGTATCTGATTATGCCATCTGAGATCTACAGTAGTTAATCTTCCCATCATTGCCACTGTTATATTCAATATTTTTACTGACTTTCTACAAAGTACTGCTATGCATGAACATAGTTCTTTTCCTGAGTTCCATATTGTATCTCCTCCCCAGATTTTCTTTGTTTGTAATTTCTCTTCTTGTGACAAAAATTTTATACATTCCAATATTATTATGTCAACTCACATTTGCAACACCAATTTAGGATGCCCATTCTTCTACTTACATTTTCAATGCTATTTACATTTACTGAAAACACTTTAATTTTCACATCATGTCTTTGTTGTAGCTTACCAGAAACTGTGTAAATGTGAAGTACTTATCTCATTTGCGCCATCCATTTTCTTTCTTTTTCTCTTTTACACTTATCCCTTTAATTTTTCTTTTTCTGTCTTTTGCTGTTATGCCAGTGGAATTAATTTTACCTTTCACTATTTTCCAGTTTATATCTTACTTATCACTTACTTCTGAATGCTCTGTTTCATTTTTCTCTCTATCCTTATCTTTATTTTTACACTGATCTTGCATCCCTACTTCCTCTTTATCTTTTATTGAAACTCTTTCTTCTGCATACTGTCTTCACTTTCATTTTCTTCTTCTTCATCCTGTTTTTTTCTAGAATACTATCCATCCACAATGTCAAATTTTGTTACATTTATACCATATCAAGTCACAGTATTTTGGATCATGACCTGTTTCCATCAAATATAATATTTTCTCTTATCATGGTTACTTATCAAATGGTTATCTTTTCCACAGGAAAAAAAACATGTTTTAAGTTGTCGCTAGTATTGTACAACACCCCTGTTACCCTCTACATTTATCATACTAGGGATATGAACAATTTTTCTTTCTCCGTGTTCAGTACGATATGACAATTCCAGCCCCCAGTCCATAATTCTGTGTTATCATAGACTTTGCTAATGTCCACAACTTCTTTACATTGTTTGCTTAAATGTCTCTTTTAAGCCTCCTTTTCAACTTCAGTTTGAAATTGAACATGTCTTTTCTTTTTTATTTCTCTGTGAAATGCTTTCAGCGCATAAGAATTCCATGGAATACAGTTCTTTTTCCTTCTTATTCTCCCTCAAAAACGTTTCCAGAACAAAACCAGTCTAAAAAATAATGTCACAAAATGTCTTGTTATGAATAAGAATAAAAGCTGTTAACTTCTGAGACTTCAGTTCCAATGGTACCATTAAATTATACCAACTGTCATCCTTGTTCATTTCTTTTCTTCTTTGTTCTGAATTCTTTCCATAAATTTCCTTTGATTATTAACATTTCCATTCCTCTGTTCATCTCTCATCATTTCCATGCAGTTTCTTTAATATTTTTGGCATATGATTTCTTTGTCTGGCAATCTTTTTTCAAAATAGATTCTGATTCCTGTGATTGAATTTTGTCCATAATTTCACCCCACAAAACATATTTCCCACTCCCCAGCTCACTCTGCGACAACAATTCACCCAAAATATCATCCCACAGCTCTCCTGGCTGAAGGGTTGTACTAACCCATCCATCATTGTTTTGAATGTTTGATTCCTATGAAATGAACAAATTCTGTTGAAAAAGCTCCTCAGAATCCTGTGCTTCAAACACTGCACTGGAATTCACCTCTGTGCTGTCCGACATCTTGGATCTCCTTGATTGCTGTTCTCCCAGCTGCCACTGTGCTAGGAACAGAATAAGCACTCTCCTAATGAGTAGGGAAAATTCCCTAATGGCCTGGCCAAATTTCCTGTCATAGTATAGATTCTACCTTGAGTCTCCTCCCTAAAAAGAGACTACTAGCCTAGTGAGTATAACCTAGTAAACAAAGGATAAATAAAAATTAGCGTTACAGTGATAGATTTGTGAATGCTTACCTTTTATAATCCATGTAATCAAATAGAGAGCAACACATTTATGGAGAAGAAAGTGAATTCTTGAATATCTTTCGGTGTTGTCTGATATTTTAATGTAGAGAACAGAAATATATGCGGGCAAAATACTGTGTTTTATTTTGCATTTTAGTTTTTACATTTTATGGGTTTATCTATTCTCCAGGTTATTATACTTGGCCTTTACAAGGTAGGAAGCTGACCCTTCCTCTTCTGTCATGTACAGGTCTTACTCTTAACCATATTGTATGCTGTACTTCACCAGCATAGCTAATATTTTTGGAATTGTACACCCTATTCCAGAAAGTAGCCCCATCTCCTGCAAGTGTAGTTTGTCCACAAACTCAGAAAATAAAGTCTTACAGGTTTAAGCAAAAAAACAAAAAAAAAAAAAAAAAAAAAAAAACTTTTTTTAGAAAGAAGTGATTTAACAGACAGTATAAGCATAAAGCATGATGTCATACTGAGGCAATGTCTTTGCACAAAATAAATACATACATGTTTAAAAAGTGCATAATATGATATACATGGTATATACCTGGCAATTCTAATGCTGTAAGTTAGGGAAACTATTAAGGTACACCCCTTTAGAATGAATCTGTCTGTGTTTTTATTACTCTTAATATAACGTGGTTATGAACTGAAAATTAATGAAAGTAGTCACATGACTACTTAGAATTATACCAGATCACCAGTGATCCTGACATTTCAGTCCACCAAGTTTATCTTTGTTTCTTAATGAGCAGGTAGTTAATGTGTAAAATTTAATGGACTGTTTAAGTTCATACTCGCAGAAACATAGTTTGCCTGAAGGTATGAATTGTGATGCCAGCATGTTTGTATATGTTTTTAATTTATAAACTGCATCTTAGAATTCAATGTGTTTGAGTAGATTGAGTGGTAATGATTCCAGTTGTTCAGAATGCACTATAACCAGAGCAGTTTTAAGAACACCTCAGTACACATCATTGGAGATTTTGGAACACTCTGCAAACCATTCATCCCACAGTTGGTCTTCCAAAATGTCAAAAAAGTGTTTTCTAAACAAAATCTTATACTCAGTTACGTCATTTCCCATTCTCGGATTTTTTTTTTGTCAACAGTTCAGTGGTCTGTGTCAATTTCCAGCAAGTCTTCTGTTACTTTCTTGACAGATGGACTGCTGGGGGGCAGTTTTGGTGCAGCTAGGGTACTAGAAGTACACCTCCTCACCTTCTGTACTGTCCACTCCAAGTAGCCACTCTTCTGTGGATCCCAGTGAATATGCTTATGTGTTTGAACTTTGAACTGACCATCATAAATGTGAAGAAAAACAATAAACATTAAAAGCTGGCTAACATATTTCTGGCAGTTCCAGACAAATTTCACTATTTTATAAATACTTGAATGATTTTGTTTCAACCTTTGATTAGCATAAGTATTTAAATTTCATATTTTCACCAAAGAAATTTCTATGCAGTTGGACTTGACTCTAATGACTAACATGCTTCAGGTTCTAAAAAAACATGTTATTTCTTCCCTAAAGTTTTATTTACAGCTATACTAAATCCCCTTGAAATCGAAGCTGAGCACTTTATCTTTCCATCAAAGTAAAAAAAGCAGCAGAGTGCCGTTTATCACTGGATAGTCAATTGATTCGCAGAATGTTAAACCTAAAACAGTTTCTGTGTTCTTTCATAACAGCAACATGCAGACTATGGTGAGAAGGTGAATGCTGCATTTTCCTCACTTCCCCCCTCTTCCGCAAATTTCTGTGCTCTTGGACCTTTGTACCTGTCCATCTATCTGTCTATATAGATATGAGTGCATCATCAAACATGGAATGGTCATAACAGCGAATGAGGAAAGAACAATCATTTTAGAGCAAATCTAAAATGCCTGAAAACAACAAGTAAAACTCATTTTTTTTCTTACAGGGAGGAAGCCCTTCTGAATTCCCCACACCACCTGCTAATTATGTATACCATCTCAGAGATCACAGAACAGCAGAGTAAGGGCAAATTCCCTAACCTCACTATTCCACAATCTCAAACAAAAGACTGCTGGCAACAGCTTCTGTGAAAAGAATATTGGTTTATGAATGTTGCATCTTCAAAAAGTGTTCACTCACATGAGCATTTACGTTTTTTGACCTGCAGCATATGGGTGCCCTCATTTGGTCTGAATGCATTTTAGCCAACGTCTGTTTAATTAACTGCATTTGGTCAATATATGCAGATGGTTGACAGATGTGTGAGATCAACAATCCCTGGGTAGGGGAAAATTCCCTTTTCCTTATTATTGTACAGTATTGGAGTTAGTATATATAATTAGCAGTGGGTACGGGGTGTGCAAAAATGACATTATTTTTTATTTTTTGTTTGAAAATTGCATATGCAGAGGTCCTTTCTCTGGTCATGTGTTGCAGCATGTTAAATTTTAGTTAGTTGGCCTTTTGCAGTCAACTAAAGTGAGTAGACTCATATATATATCTATATCTATATACATATATATATATATATATATATATATATATATATATATATATATATATATATGTGTGTGTGTGTGTGTGTGTGTGTATGTATGGCTTGCAATCACTTACACGAATTGCAGAAAGTCAAATGGTTGATGTGTGAACACATGATTGTCAAGGGGCAGGAAATCAAACTGAAAGAGGTCGAATGAGGTTAGTCGAGACTGTGGAGGGTGATCGCGCTTCAGTGAGGAACAGGGAAGTAGCCCATTTCCTCACTGTAGTGCAATCTCAGAGTTGGTATATTTAAGTAGGGGGGTGTGGGGGTGCAGTAGAGTGAAGCCCTCCTTCTTAATAGTAGAGGTTAGCTGAGTCCATAGGGTGGAAGACTGTAATGTTGAAAATGTCGAATAGACATTCCCATTTTCAGCTTTCCAGTCTTAAGCTGTTGTAAGATTTCTACATTATTTTTTGGAATTGTCATTGTTCAACTGGATCAGCTTCGAACATACCATGGTAAACCTATACATATATATATATATATATATATATATATATATATATATATATATATATATATGGATCTACTTTACAAGTTTGAAAATTTAAATCACAAAATTTAAATTACAGAGACAAAAATCCTGAATTCTTATTATACTGAAAGTTTAAAACACAGAAATTCATAACATCAAACTTTAATGTGCAAACGTTATACATCTCTCACTGCACCATTGCAGTATTGTAAGCCAAAACATGTCTGCTTTTTCTTAAAAAGAGAACTTTATTCTTCATGTATTGAATACAGGTTCTCTATAGTGCAACATTAAGAAAAGTTTTATAAATTGACCTGTACATTTTGTGAAACTTTTCATTGCCATACAGATTAACACTTACAAACCTATTATTTCTTCATTCTTACATTTGTATCGAAATGTTACATATATCCCTCACCTATGACTGCTTGTTTGTGTTTCAGCAACTGGTGTCAGTTCAGAGGTGTAGGAACTTGCCCTGCATCAGGGGTGTGGGAGGGACTTGACCCCTGCAATCCTGGTAGTGTTGATGTTTGACTGTGACTTCTCAAAGTTTTATATGACTTGAGTTTGAATAATTGCATGTCGATTACATGAGACATGATTGCTCATAGTGCACCCAGAGGAAGTTTGTTGCAACAAGGCAGTGCTGAATATTTCACAGTGTGGAGCATTTATGACTACAGTGTAGTTTCAGAGTTCAGCCATTTAACTCTGATAAACTTCGGTATTTTTAGTCTAAGAGCTTCACTTGAAGCCATTTGCTTTTGCAAAGTACATATCCCTAGCTATTATATAAATTAAGGGACATTTGCTCTAACGGGCATCACTGAAGAGTAATAATAGCAAACAGCATGGATTTATTACCTCAATAAGTATGTGTCCCATTTGTTAGAAATCAGAAAAGTGGTTTACAGTAAGAAAAACTTTTAATTGGTAACATATGTTATTTAGAACTGGTATACATCATTTAGCCATAACAATAAAAAGCAGCACTGTTCAGCATTTGAAACTAGAGTTATTAATATAGATTGCCGTGTGATTGAGACCATAATAGAGCAGGTCAGTATATTCCCACAGTTAAGTTGTATTTTTGTAAGGTGTAATACTTTTTGCATTCACCACCATTCAGTTTGAATACTGAGCACAACAACTGTGCATATAGAAACAAGGAATTCTTCTGAACTAAAGGTCCATACACTTCTTACTTTGTCTCTCTGGCTACATGCAGAGTTCAGATTATATCAGTTCTGATACCCTCCTGTAGTGCTTTATACCATACTAATATTATGCTAGGAGACCTTCACAGTAGTATGGTCTGTATTTGAAACAGTCAATACAGCTAAAGGAAGAGCCCTTGAACCAGCATAACATGTAGAAACAAGGCATAAATGAGCATCTCTGCTGAAACAACATTCAGCAGCTTTCATCTAAAGTATGACACATCAGCAGTCATAAATCATTACAGAGTGAATCACTTCCCTACACCTACCCATCACTCACCTCTTACCAGCTGTTTTTTATGGCTGTTAAATCTGAATCCACAGGTGTGCTATGCTTGTGGGAACTGCTAGTTGGAGTCTAAGTGACTTAGTAGGAGAGCAAATAAGGAAAGAGCTTTGATCAAAAATGTTCACTTCTCTCCTTCATGAAAAAAGTGTCTTTGTGTCCTTGTGGAAGAGTTGAATCATGCTTGCATTCACATATCTCTAGTTATCCCCATGCAGATATTATTGTTAACACTTTCGTATCTGAAAACCCACAGGTATCTTAAAATATTCATATTAAATTGTACAGCTTAAATGGTGTATTTTAAAGGAAATGCAAATGTAATCTATTAAAGGAAAGGAAAATGCATTAGTACCATTATTTTTCATCTAATGACATGTTAACTAAACTGCCCACAGATATAGCTCTTTCGTTTTTTCCCGGTTAGGGGTCGCCACAGCGGAACTCCGGTCCGCTCATGATTGGCAGTGGATTTTACGGTGCCGAGTTACCAGTCCGACACCCAACCTTCAACAAAGGCACTCCCATTCATGCTTGCACCTACCTGCATGCCTTTAACATCACTCGATACTGGGGAGGGCATGCAAACTCCACACAGAAGGTGCTCCAGATGAGAATCGAACGGAAGAACCTCTTGCTGTGAGGCAACAACGCTAACCGCTGCACCACCGCAGCTTTGCCTGGTTTCTTGAAATTAAAAACACAAATGCCCACAAGAAAAAACTGACAGTGAAAATCTGGGAAGCTGTTCTTGACTGCAGTCTGTAGTTAAATGACTAGAGATTACCAGGTAATCTGAAATCAGATGCTTGTAGCTCATTACAAATAGGGCAGGAAATGGCTTGGCAGCCCATGTCCTGTTGCTCTATTTGCTGGGTGGAGGTGAGAAGCATGAGTGGTGAGACATCATGTTAATGAACAGCATGATTCTCAATTCTGGGTTCCCGTTTATATTCATTTTAATAAGAAGCCGTGAACCAAATATTTGGCTCTTACAATCACTGCAGTAATCCCGTGATAACCAAATAATTATCCAGCTGGTGTTCTGAAGATCTATCCTTTTATTTTAAAATAATTATTATTAGATCTGTGAAAACTAGAATTGTCCTTTTCATTAATACTGCATTCACATGTAGCAGAATAAAAGTGTTCACACACATATACAGATGTATATTTATATATATCTATATATTTATCTCTATATATCAGTATGTGTGTATGTATATAATTATTATTAGATCTGTGATAACTAGAATTGTTCTTTTCATTAATGCTGCATTCACATGTAGCAGAATAAAAGTGTTCACACACATATATGAATGTACATTTATATATATTTATATCTATATATCAGTATGTGTGTGTATGTATATCTCCAAAGCCAACTTCATGCATCTTAAGACAGAAGTGGTGAACTTCATGACACCCATGCAGATGGACAATACAGTTACAACTGCTGAATCCTACACAAATGCACTCTATAAGCACTTACATGAGTGCATGGATCGTGCTCTCCCAAACAGAACCAAGATGCTATCCTCCAAAAAAAGGAAGCCAATCTGATGGTCCCCTGCTATAAGCAAACTGTACAACAGAAGGACGAAACTGTTGCAAAAGAGAGTAAAATCCCATGAGTGGAAGAGCTCCCTGGTCAGCCTCAGTAAGAAGCTGAGATCCCTTATAAGATCCTCCAAAGCTAGCTACGAAAACAAAATCGCCACTAAATCCATGAACAACCACAAAGCATTCTATAGCTATGTCAAGAATCTAGATGGCAACACCCAGATCTGCTCTGAGTTCAGCACAAAGGCACGAAAATTAAAGAACCAACTGATATTCCCAACATCCTGACAGATTGGTTCAGTGCTAACTTTACCCCCCTCTCACCCCCTAAAGGGCCCATATCTATGCAGGAAGAATGCAGAGTCCCTGTAATCACAACTTCGCAGGTAAAAGCTGCACTCTCTAAAGCCAAAAACACAGCATCCATGGGACCGGACAACACCCCAGGCTGTGTTTTACACGAACCTCAGATTGAACAAGCTCCCCACTTAAGCACCATGTTCAATAATAGCCTCGCATCAGGCTTTGTGCCCACTGAATGGCACACAGCAACAGTTATCCCACTCCACAAAGGGGAAGCCACCACTGATCTCGGGAACTATCGACCTATTAGCCTGACGAGCCTGGTCTGCAAGGCCATGAAACGTATCATCATGGAACTCATAAACAAAGACATTGATAACTTCCAAACTCTGGATCCCACCCAGTTTGGGTTTGTGAAAGGCCTCCTGAACCTGACTGACTTCTTTGAGGCAGTCACCAAAGCCACAGATGAGGGTAAGGTGGCTCACACAGCCTATCTTGACCTCGCCAAGGCTTTCGACACCATCCCCCATTCTGGAATTATATCTAAACTCACTAAACTTGGTATAAATCCCTACATCACAAGATGGGTTGCTAACTGGCTCACTGACAGAACCCACACTGTAAAAGTTGCAGACTCCAAATCTGACCTCAAAGCAGTGACAAGTGGAGTACCGCAGGGTTCCGTCCTGGGACCTCTCCTGTTTGGTATCTACTTCTCTGAAGTACAGGCTAACACAGAAGGCCTCTGGCTAATGAAGTTCCCAGATGACTGCAAACTAGGACCCATAGTCAAGTCCCCAAATGATGTGGACATCCTACAGAAGGGCCTCACTGAGACAGATGCCTGGTGTCAGAGCCATGGCCTCAAGCTCAGTGTCAAAAAGTGCAGTGTCATCCCCTTTGGTAAAAACTCTGTACCCATGAACTACAACATAGGCAGCAATCTACTTAACACTGAATGCATGATAAGAGACCTTGGGACCCAGGTGGACAGTAGTCTCTCCTTTGATAGTCACATTGCCACAGTAGTCAGGAAGTCCTTCTACATGGCACACCTCATCATAAAAGGATTTTCATCCAGGAAAAAAGAGGTCATTGTTCCCCTCTACTCATTACTCATTAGACCCATTATAGAGTACAACGCCCCTTTTGAAATGTACCTCACAAGACATCTGCAGCAGCTGGAAAGGCCACAGAAGTACCTCACAAAGAGGATTACTGGCCTCAAACAAATGGCCTACATTGACCGCCTCAAAAATCTCCAGCTTTACTCCATAGCATATCACCTACTCCAAGGTGATCTCTGCCTAACATATAAATCTATGTCATTCCCAGAGCTGTTGGACATGCTACACCTAAAGAAATCCAAATCCCTCCAAGCTACACGCTCTAGGGACCTAAACCTTGTCACCATAATAAACAGGACATGCTGGAGGGATAGATTTCAGTCCCAGAGACTTCCTATACTCTGGAACAAGCTACCCATCTATGTCAAGTTCTAAATTAGCACTTTTCAAGAAAAGTCTTGATGAGTGGATGGGAAATAGGAAATACACCCCGGGGATCACTTCTGTGTCTCTGCTCGACAGTGGCACAGGAAAATAACTTTCTTGGGTGGCATAAGCCATGGAACCTTGCTGGCTAGGCTTACATAGGCCCTTGGGCGATAGCCTAGTACCTACCTATGAACATATATATATATATATATATATAGAGAGAGAGAGAGAGAGAGAGAGAGAGAGAGAGAGAGAAAGAGAGATATATAGATAGATATAGCTATATACTATACAAAGATATATAGGCATATATATATATATATATATATATATATATATATATATATATATATACAGTTTACTATCAAAATGTGAAATGGCACTTAAGTGAAAATGGGATAGTCGAATACATCTTTTCCAGTTTCCGTAATGCCATTCTGAAAAATGTTCGAATGTACATTAGCAAATGGTTGTATACATTCACTATTGTGCATTCAGTGTTCGGATAACAGATTGCACTACAGTGGAAATTGGAAAATATACCCTTTACTTCACTGTAGTGCGATTTCAGATTTGGAATATATAATATGCAGGGGGTGGAGGGGCTTTAGGGGAGTTTGTCACCCTACAAAAATGTTACCAGTTACTTTCGACATTGGAACATCTAATGTTCGAATGTCAATTCTGTGGTTGCTATTTCTGATATTTTGATAATTTTGTATTACCAGATTCAGAAAACGAATTTGATCAAAAGGTGGAAAATTGTTTTGATTTTCCACATTTTGATAGTAAACCATATATTCATATATATATATATATGTATATATATATATATATATACACACACATCTGTGTGCATGCATATATATATTTATATATATATATATATATATATATATATATATATATATATATATGTGTGTGTGTGTGTGTGTGTGTATGTGTTTGTATATATATATATATATATATATATATATATAAATATATGTATATATATATATATATATATATATATATATATATATATATATATATATATATATATATATATATATATATATATATATAAAACTATAAATCTGCATTGCCTCAGTTTGGAATGGTACTCGCTGTATGTTCTAAGCAACTTGTTTTAAGAGGTAGATACATTCTGCTTAATTTCATATACTGCACTGTATAGAGTGCTGAACTAGGGCAGCTGCTGCTTTCCTCTTTGTTTAGACTGCTGTTTAGAGCTAAAAAACCTCTCTAACTTCCATCTGATGCTAAACCCAGACCACTGCACTTTTCTCTTTATTTAAGGTGATGAACTTAATGAATCCAAATCAAACCTAGAAAGCAACCAGAAACAGTAAAAAACTTCTTACAAGGACTGCAGAGGAATAATATGCAGACTGCCTTTCCATTGTCAGTGATCCTAAAGTGTGATAATTGGTATGCCACCTGCAGCAAATGAAAATGAGATATAGTGGTAGATAGACTATTCTCCAGAATGTGGTAAGGGCAGATTATTTAGAGAAGGTTAATGTTATTTTGTTGTTTAAAATCTTGTACTTTATTCTTCCCTGTGTATTCATAAATCTTTTTATATATGTTATTGTTTTTTCTGCCAATTACATTACCTTAATTTCTATTGAATAAATTACATTTTGTTATCCACCTACAGAAAACTGATGCTATTTTTTTATTAGTTTATAATAGTAACCACAGAGTACTGCTATGAAGCCTGACATCTGTGCAATGATGTATAGGTATTTAACATTTGTTAACCGGGAAAGTCTGACTTGGAATGAAGCCAGTTTTTAGCAGAGGCCCGGGGAGAAATGCTCCAGACATGTCTTTGTAATGTGGGAGGGAGCTGGAGCACCCGGTGGAAACCCACATGAACACAGGGAGGACATGCAGACTCCACACAGAAGGGACTCCAGCCGAGAATCAAACCGGAGAACTTCTTGTTGTGAGGTGACAATGCTACTGCTGTACCACTGCACCATCTGACACATACATGCATACATGTGTGCATGGATGTATAAAAAAATAGTTTTATATTAGTATCAATTGCTTTTTCTAAGATTGCAATAAAAGACACAACTTGAACGGAGTTGGATAAAATTGTGAGGAGCCAGTGTAAAGTTTATTTGGGTGTCACAGGTTTTCTTCATAACCTAAGTCAGTAGTGTATATTTACTGTAGTTAGCTGTGTGGATCATGAGACCATAACCCCTGACTAACACATGCAAATTGGTGTCAGTGAAAAGATTTAAAGCCTGCATCAATGCACGTTTACACATTTTGCCAACAGTTGGATTCAAAACCTCTGCCTGACAAGATACCACTAATGCTCTATGGAAATATGGTGCTCAACAGTATTACTTAAGGGGTTAAAACAAAAGAAACAAAAAGCCTTGTGAGCTTCAGGCCTATTCATCTTCTCTACAGGTCAGTTAAGATCGTGGAGAGACTTTACTGTAGGATAATCATCTCCCAGCATGCTTATATTGTGAATACATTAACTGCAACATACAATTCAGATTTCCATGCATATATAATCTCTGTATGTGGTGAATGTCTCACAGCATGTTTATACTGTAATTAGGTAACGTCAGTCAAGGACTGCCCAATGGGTCTTTTTATGACCCCATTTATGTAACGTTTACCTTAGAGATGTAAAACTCTCTTATTGTATTTTCTGTTATATCTGTGTTGAGGACATTAAATTAGTGAATGTTATAACTAGCATGAAGGACACTATCATTTTTCAGACATCTCTGTTTCACTTAACTTAAATGTGTTTGATATATTATCATGTCAACTAATGCAAGTAAAATGAAGTATATGATATTTGAAAATGTTGTGGTGTGCAGTTAGAAAAGATTCCTGTTGCCAACTATTTTGGTGCTTTAGGAGATGAATGTTTGGGCTTTTCAGACTGTATTACAGATCTAAGAAACTTTTGGTTAAAAAAATTATAGAATATATAACAAAAGATTCATTGTATCTCACAACAATAGAATTGACCATCTTTTTATAAGCCTCATGAGCTCTACGGCAGAGTATTTCTGGCCAGTTGGGTATCCGTAGACTTAAACTTTAGTTAATTTGTGTGAGAAATTACGGAGAAAAGTAACTAAAAGGACTGATAATCTTATTTTATTACCATATTCTAAAGGATTCAGAACTTAGTTTCACTATGTTAAAGGAGTCTTAGACATGACTTTAATTTATTGTACATATTTTGCAAAAAATATATACATGCAGGAAAGCTTGGGGCTTAAAATATCCAGCCTACAAAGAAATACACATTGTTGATGAATTTCAGGTGAAATTAACATACTACCATCTGGTTTGCAAACAGACGTGTCAAAATGGAATAGTCTTCCTGAAGAATTTAAAAATAGTGAAAATTTATGTTTTCAAAGTTGAATTTGTGAGTTTTATAGTGACAGCAAAATCGGATTTTTGGTGTAGGCAAACTTTCACTAGGCTCATGTCTATAGCATGTAACTTGATGATGATGATGATGATGGCTGCGATAATGATGATGATGAAGATGAAAAATATTGCCTTCCCTGCATTGTCACACAGTGGTTTAAGATTATTCAGCCAGGATACTATATAAATCTTGTATATGAATACTAATATGACAATAAATTAGCCTGTATCAAGGGTTTTACTTATCCATCCAGGCATTAATTTATTTTTTCATTGACTGAGTAGCATTTTTATACATTGGTATGGCAGAAAAGTACAAATACTTAAGCATAACATACTCAAGCTGCTGCTCATACTGTAGCTGTTGCCATTTTATGTGTGCTGTCCTTAACAGTGAATGCACAAGTAAAGTATCACATGCATCTGTACCATTTTCATTTCTGACCTGGACAATAGGCTGACTAGGCATATAAGTTACTCTAGTAACTAAAGTATTATCATTAAACAAATAAGTGCAGTAGTACATGATTATACCAAATACTGTGCAACATATATCAATAAAAATATGACACATAAAAAGGAGTAAAAATATGCACATGCATACCCATACAAAATACTACTGACTTCAGAACAACTTCATTGCTTTGATTCCTATGATCATATTTTACATTAAAGCTGGTCACATTTGTCTGTTTTCATGCATTTGTGTATATTTCATTAATTAATTGTTTTATTTTTCTCTAATAACAACTTTATTCACACACACACGCACACACACACACACACACACACACACACACACACACACACACACACACACACACACACACACACACACACACACACACACACACACACACACACACCTTCACATGTGACATGTACACTGTGGGTAATTTTACATTATTTTCATTTCATCTTTGTTTGGGCTGTGGGAGCAAACCAAAGTACAAAGGGGAAAATTCACATGGACACAATAGATGATGTGCACATACCACACAGAATGTACCTTGAGTACCTAGTTTCATGAAGTAGCAACAGCAGCACACCTATGTCCTTATATGGAGCTAAATTCATTTTGTGGAGAAAATAAAATGGCCACTTGAAAGCTTTGGAGTGGAACTGCCTATTTTTTTGTCAGGATTTTCAGTTTTTCTCAAACACAGCTTATCTGTGCTAATATTTCTAGTAATCACTTTGTAAGAGCAGCTCTGTGCAAACTCCTGATTTTAATTTCAGTTGTCAATTTTAATGTCATAATGCAGAAATAAATTTTATCAAACTGAATAAGACAGTTGCTTCATGAGGATTAATAGCTGACATTACTTTTTCACAGCCCTGAGTCCTGATACTTTGCTGTAATCTCAAAGTTATTGCAAAATATGAACTGTGAGGTCAAAAAATGAGTATTATTGTTTATAGAATATGAAAGATAAATTCTAACAACAGACATACTTTTAATTGTAAAGGTTATGCTTTTGTAGAAATGCTGTGAAAGTCATGCAAAAGCCATGTTATAAAATACAAACTGAACTGTTGTGATTTTCAGATTCTGTGTAAGATTGGTGTATGTATCAATTCCCTTTTCCCATTTTGTTACATGGGGTCAGAGTGTCACATCAGCAGTGACCATCACCTAGAGCCCATGCTCACGAGATGTTAGATGTTTTTATTATTTTGTTTTGTATATCCTAATACTACAAAGCAAGTACTGCACAGTTACTAGCATGAGTACAACATGTAATGTCATGCTACACAAATAATCGGTTATTTACAGCATTGTCTTGCAGCTACCTAAAGGTATAGTTTAAAATTGCAGGAAACAAAATCCTTTTTATGTTCGAGGGTTGCCTTACTGATCGCAACCTTCCTACAGTGGTCCCATTAGGACTTGTAATATTCAGACTAACATTCCGGATTTTTGTACCAGCATCATCTGATAATGGTGTTGCATTGTAGAAAAAGTGACTAAATACTACAACAATTTTCTTTTAATTTTAATTCTTTTCATAGAAGTTGATAAATGCTTCACTCTAATTAATGCTTACATTAAAAATAACTCATGACAAGTTGTGCATTATACTAGATGGGGCTTTCCGTTGTACGTCCAAAACTGTGACTACAGTCCTCAGAGCTACAAGTATCTAACTGTGATAATGGGGAATGTAATGCTAACTACAAAACTGGTATACCTTGGAGTATTCCTTTAGCTTGAAGTTAGTATATACCAACAATGTGGATAATGAGGGGTGCAAGTAGAGACACGCTTTCTTGCCAAAATGCTTTAAATGTGTACCGATGACTTTTGAAGTTCACTGTTGCTTTTGTCACATAACACCTAAATGTTCATACATTTTGGGACTCACAATATTGAGCCTCATACTTGCCTGGATAGTCATGTGAGGCACACAGTCATGTGCTAAATGTACCCCATCTCCGAGAGTCTGAGCTTGTTAAGAGTCCTTGTTTTGCTTACCTCCATCAATTGTTTTTTATCTTACTTTCACATACATCTTATACACATGCCTTTTGTTGTGCCTCTGATGTCATTCGTTAGATAAATATCTGCCAGTCAGTATGCAATATCACAACATGACTGGATCAGCCTCTCAGTTAATAAATTAGATAGTCACTTTATCAATAAGTTACATTTGGCCAGGCCAGGGAGGCATGATCTTTAAATATCCATGGAAGTGAAAACTTTTTGTAGCTTCTGCCATCATAAAAGTAATTCAGTGGACTGGCAGTGTAGAACAGAGGATTAAAGAAGATATGGTTCTAATATTTTAAAGTTAGTAATTCTCAGTTTGATTTTCCCACTGTCTGCTTACTGTATGATTTGAACAAATCAACCTAACAGATGGATTGAATTTCTCCAGTTAACAACTGAGAAAAATAAATTTAGAAAAACATATTGCAGTTAATGTAGACAAGATGCCCTAATGGCTTGATTCAGACTTATAACTCAGTATCCCTAATTAAGCAATTATATTTATTTGCATAAAACATTAATTCACACATTACATAATAAAGAGCAAATATTTGGTTAATATAAATACTTTTAATCTTGTCAGTGTTAAAAACAGTATTAATGTAGAACCTCTGTCTTAATCTTCCCCACGTCTGTCATTATGTCATTCCTGTTGCACATAATGGCTTTGTTCTATACAGTAAATGGAGGACTGGTCTTAAAAATGCTGGATCACATTTCTTTTGCACACTGTGATGTAATAAGGAGTCTTGAGCTACGGTAAAGCAAAGAAGTATGACAATCAGAAGTTACAGTAGCAGCAGCTTGGGGGACATTTTAATATTTTATGTTACAGAAAATTATAAAATAGTAGTATGCCTTTAAAATGTGACTTCTGCTTTTCAATTAATCTTTATCACAACCATAGTTAACCTTGTATTAGAGAAGCCATGCATTGGTTAGCATGGTAAGTTAGACTTCAGTTCAAATGTTACTTTCACATAGTACAGGGCTGGCAGTCAACTATTATGTTCCTTGCAAATTGTATTGCTGTTGTGGCGTTACAGCAGAAAATAATCTTGTATAATTTTCTCTTGGGAGGGTGAGTTACTTACATAGTTATTTATATATAAAAATAAGAAGATGTGATAAATTAAATTACTTTTGCTGCTCCTTTTGAGTGATGTAGTCCTCAGAGCTATAAGAATGTAAGTTTGATTGTAAAGAAATTTATACTAAGTTTAAAATTGCTGTATCTTGGAGTATTCTTTCTTCTCTGAGATTCAATTTATATGAAGCAGGATTCTTGGAAGTAACTCCCTCCCCCCAAACACACACACATCAAGGATGCAAAACACTTTTAATGTGTAGCAGTTAAGATTCATACTGAAGTATTACTTTATGAGGATTGCAATTAATTCTTCACAGTTTTGGTACTTTCAGTGCTGAGTCTTGAACTTTGAATAGTTCAATATTTTGTGCCTTATTTCTAATCCATAATACCTTCAGAAAAAGGAGATAATCTCAACTTTCTTTTTTTCTCTAACTTCTACTAAAATGTTTCTGCTTCATATCTATTCATCTAATCACATTCTATGATTATGATAGAATTATTCTTTGTTTCACTATTAAATATGACTGGAAATGTTCATGACCTGTTCATGACCTTTCAGCAAAGAAACACTTTACTTCATTTTACTGTTGTCTAATATCTATCTACCCATCTATATGTACACATATATATGAGTGTATCATCAAACATTATACACGCACAGAATCACACATGCAGTCTCCCACACTGGCAAACAAAACACAGCCTATATCATCCACATGCAATACACACTGCATTACCCCTACCTAAGTCTACCAAACTCTTAACTCTGAAAACACACACACACACACACACACACACACACACACACACACACACACACATATAATGTATATGGACTAACTCCATGGTTGCACAACCATGACTACAGTTAATCCACTACTGTGCTGATATAGTTGCAACCCAACTAGACTATATCACTGCTAAATCAGCCTTTTATTTGATCAAAAATCAAAGCCATGCAGCACATAGATAAATAGATAGATAGACAGACAGGCAGATAGATATAGATGTGTGTATTGTGTGTGTGTATGTGTGTGTGTGTGTGTGTGTGTGTGTGTGTGTGTGTGTGTGTGTGTGTGTGTGTGTGTGTGTGTGTGTGTGTGTGCATGTATATAGATATCTCTTCATAGGTTCATATATGATTACTAGGCTAACAATTACAAGGGCCTTTTTAAGCCTAGCAATGCATCCCAAATCTCTGACAAGTTCTGATACCCTTGATAAGTGTAAGCATGGGCCTGGGAGATGAACCATTTACAGGTTACCTTTGTCCATTAAAGACATAGGTGCAAAACCAGGGATGAATTTTTGGTTTCTCATCCAGTTGTCCAAGTTGCACTTGAATTTGGTTAGTGTGGAACTCTGCTTCACATGGATGGGGAGCCTGTTCCATAGATGGGGTAGTCTCTGGGATACATATTCATCTGCAGGTCCTATTTATCACAGGCAAGGTTCAAGACTTTAGAATGGGTAACTCTTGTACTGTTTGTTTTGAGGATATGCATGAGATCCATCAGAGTGGGGTCTGACAATGCCCTATATGCCAGGCATAGATTTCCCCTCAAAAGCCTGTAGGAGACAGAATACAGGGATAGGTCCTTGAAGCAGTCTGCATAGGACATTTTAGTTAGACCCTGTATTCTTTTAGTGAGAAACCTCTGTGGACATTCCAGTTGTTGGATATGCCTGGTTAGGTACATACCAAAGGGGGCATTGTACTCAATGATAAGTCTGATGAAGGCAGAATAAAGTGGAACAAGGACTTCCTTGGACTTAGATGCTGTACCTTTGTTTATAAGTTGTGAAACATAGAATGGTTTCCTCACCACTGTAGACATGAGATTGTCAAAGGCTAGATTACTATCTATGTGTGTCCCTAAGTCCCTGACTTGTGGGTCAACTCTAAGGGGTGTGTTGTCAATATGATAGTTACCAGGGATGGATGACTTCCCAAAGGATACTATTAAGCATTTCTTGGCATTTAGTTTTAGTCCATGGCTCTGATACCAATTGTTTGTCTGTGTTAACCCCTCCTGGAGAACATTTGTGTCAGTGTGAGATTCATTGACAGATCCTAATTTGCATTTGCATTTGTATTACTTTCAAAGAATAAAAGCAGGCAGAGGCAAGGCTCCAGTTTCTTCAGCTGATTTATTACAAAACACACAAGCGCTTTCACCACAAGGCTTCTTCAGGTGTATAAAAAGCAGCACTCAACACACCCATTCTTATACTAAGCATTAGCTAGTCACATGATTAAAAAGAGAAAACTCTTAAAGGCACAAAGAACAATTGCATTCAGCCCACAGTAAAATGCATAGTAAAATATATAAAAACTTCATTGCAAAAACCACATTTCATAAAAGCAATATTACAAAAAATACATATTACAAATACATGTAAATCACATAAATGTAACAGATTCTACCTACGTAATGGTCTATTTTTCAGGATGGGTCTCAATGGTACATGGTCATTAAGACCATGTCCTGTGTTAGCTCTTAATCTCACAATCCATTTAGCCTCCAGGTTCTCAGTGGTTTATGTGGTTTATGTGTACTTGTAATATGTATTTTTTGTAATATTGCTTTTACGAAATGTGGTTTTTGCAATTAAGTTTTTATATATTTTACTATGCATTTTACTGTGGGCTGAATGCAATTGTTCTTTGTGCCTTTAAGAGTTTTCTCTTTTTAATCATGTGACTAGCTAATGCTTAGTATAAGAATGGGTGTGTTGAGTGCTGCTTTTTATACACCTGAAGAAGCCTTGCGGTGAAAGCGTTTGTCTGTCTTGTAATAAATCAGCTGAAGAAACTGGAGCCTTGCCTCTGCCTGCTTTTATTCTTTGGATTTGTTTTGTGTTTTTGCAGAGGTACCTGGTTACTGTTGGAATTATATTCTGCTTTGCTTATTTTTGGTTCTACATTTTCCAACGGATCCAGGGAGATGGCCACAGGAATGCCTACAGGAACAGAGAGCATTGAATCGGAGTATAATCCTGTTTCAAAAATTACATGGACTGAACTCAATGTCAATCAATTTATATTTAAGGTGAGCAAGAAAGCTAATCCATTACTGAATAATAAACTTGTTCTAGATGGAGATGAATGCATGAATATAGACATTGTGGCACTAAAAAGTGAATTATTCTTGTTAGAAAAAGACTTGCTCAAACTAAAAAGAACACAGTTTGAGAAATTTCATCTCCAAACTTGTATTGCTGAAGGCATTGTGCCTCTGGGTTTGAGAATTCTTAAAATGCCTGCTCAAGCAGACTGTGACCCTTTACTATTAAGTGAATGGCAGAAATTAAATCTACAGACCAGTGCTGGTTACTTAAAACTATTGTCTGACTTTGCTGAAAAAGAAGAAACAAAATTACTACTTCAGATCAAGAACAAATATCTTGATCTGTGTAAAAAATATGACCCTGCTTCGATTGTGAAGCCAATAAATTATATGCTTGAGAATGCTCATGTCTATTCTCGCAAGTTAATACAAATCAAGTTAAAAAAGTTATATAGAGACAGACTAGATTTTTCACGAGGTCACGTCTTTATGTGGCCGAGAGTGGCTAACAATAATAACAGGGCCAATACTCAAACCCCTGTAGTTGAGTCAACCAATCAAGGAAGTATCATTGAGGTTCCCGCTAATCGGATAGCCGCCACAACAACTTCCATTAATCAAGAGCCTAAAGACATCCAGGAAATGGATGAGGGGAGGGCTCAGATAACTAGCGATCTAGGTGGCATCACGCCGACGACTGAGACAACAGTGGTAAGAAGGAAAACTATCACAACCACAGCACAAGTTCATCAAGAAGCGACTGGTGAAGCTTTGAATAGATGCAATCTTGATGATGGCATCCATACTTCTTTTTTAGAAAACCTACGACCTTCAGGTCTGAATTTCCCTCTTCCAACCAGGAACAGGTCTGTAAGCCGAGGAAGAGGAGGCTTGAACCATGGACAACAGAGAGGGAGAAGTATGACCAGAAACAAAAGGAAGCACCCAGAAGGAACGGTGAGTCCATACACGATAAAGAAAGCCTTCATGAACAGCAAAAATTAATAGTTAATTTATCAACTTATAATCTATCTAGATATGAATGTAATGTGTTGGAAAAAGGACTTTCTTTTATTCCGACTGCTGACTGACATTACTGAAATTGTATTTGACATTAAGTTATTTACACGCAATTTAATGTTGAAAATTATGTATGCTAACAATGGTGAAAATGGGGAATTTATGTTTAAAAAACCAAGCTCTTTTTTACCCAAGTTAAATCCTTTGGTTTCTGCATTTGAACAGTTATGTTTAGATGATGTTTATAGAGTGTTTCATGAACAAAAATTACACCCTAGTAGCAGCAGACAGTGCAATTTATCCATGGATGAATTTACAGCATTAAATAATTTACAAACGAATCCATGTATCATGATACGCCCTGCAGACAAGGGAGGACAGATTGTAATTTTGAATAGGGAAGACTATGACAGGAGAATACTTGTTTTATTAGCTGATGACACATTTTATAAAGTTATTATTTTATCACAAGTTAATAGAATGGTTGAATATGTGCACAACAAGCTAAGGGAAATAGCCAGGATGGGTCTCATTGATGAAAATTTATTCAAATACTTCCTTATATTTAACCCCACTACCCCAGTGATTCAAGGATTACCCAAGGTACACAAAAATAGGGAAAATCCTCCTATGAGGTCCATTGTAGCTGGAAGCAACTGGTGCACTGAGTCCATTTCTATTTTTGTGGAGAAATTCCTTAGGAATTTGATTAAATGGTCAGACTATATCTTGAAGGACACTGAACATTTTGTGAGAGACTTATACAGATTTGCATGTGAAAGACAGCAACAAGCCTGTAAACAACAAATGCTGTTAGTTACCCTTGATGTGGTGTCACTTTTCACTGTTATTCCAAATGATTTTGGGATTAATAGTGTAACTCAGTTAATGCTTGAAACCAGGGAGTATGATAGAGATATGGTGGACCTAATACGGTTACTACTAGGTCTGGTACTAGAGAATAATGTGTTCATGTTCAGGAGCAAGGTCTACTGGCAATGCAACGGGGTAGCCATGGGAACATCATGTGCTAACAGTTATGCGAATGCTGTAATGTCCAAATGAGAACAAGATAATTTGGTTGTGGGTGACTTTAAAGATGACATATTATTTTTTCGCAGGTTTGTAGATGACCTCTTCCTTCTATGGGGGGGTCTATAGAACAGCTAATGATGTTTGTAGACTATATTAATGCTTCAACACATTTTCTTAAATTCACCATGAACTGTTCATATCCTGAAGTTAGCTTTCTAGATGTCTCTATTATACAAGAACTTAATGGTGCACTGAGCACTAAAATGTTTAGGAAGGGATGTCATGTGAACAGTTTACTAAGAAAAGATAGCATGCACCCTCAATACATTTTTCGGAATGTTGCACAGAATCAAGCTTACAGGGCCTCTAGATTGAATGCTAGAGAAACAGATTTTGTGGAACTACTAGACAAGATAAATATAGAACTAGCAGAGAGGGGCTACGACCAGAAATTTGTCAATCAAAGTATTAGGACAGTGAGAAACTCTAGACACAGTAGAGCCAGACTCTATTTCTCTGAACAGGTATAGAGTGATTTATGCAACGGGGGTCAACAGAAACAAATCTCACAACCACTTAAAATGTGCTTTAGCTATTCTAGAAATATAAGATACTACACAGACATCATAGGCAAGCACTGGAATATCTTGACATCTGATAAACAAGTTAGCAACCTGATAGGAACACATCCACAGTTTACTTTTAAAAATAAGAAGTCGCTAAAGCGACGACTTTGCAATCCCAGAGACCAAATCAGGACTGAGGATACACCAGGGACTAAACCGTGCACTAGGTGCCAGTTCTGTAAATTTATAAATCAAGATAGGGAGTTTCTGCATCCAGACACTGGTGTAACTTATACACTAAGAACCAGTGCAAGGTGTGATACTTCACATGTGGTTTACCTTGCTGCTTGCAAAGTATGCAGTAAATTCTTTGTGGGAAATACCGGTAGACTATTAAGGGATAGGATCAGACTATTAAGGGATAGGATCAGGGAACACCTATACCATATTAAGAAGGGTAGTGTGTTCACTGCTTTAGCAAAGCACATTAAAGAAACGAATGATCAACACACCTTTACATTTATGGTATTAGGTAAATGTTATGAGAACTTGAGGGGTGGTGACACCAGAGTTCAAACTGAGAACCTGGAGGCTAAATGGATTGTGAGATTAAGAGCTAACACAGGACATGGTCTTAATGACCATGTACCATTGAGACCCATCCTGGAAAATAGACCATTATGTAGGTAGAATCTGTTACATTTATCTGGTTTACATGTATTTGTAATATGTATTTTTTGTAATATTGCTTTTATGAAATGTGGTTTTTGCAATGAAGTTTTTATATATTTTACTATGCATTTTACTGTGGGCTGAATGCAATTGTTCTTTGTGCCTTTAAGAGTTTTCTCTTTTTAATCATGTGACTAGCTAATGCTTAGTATAAGAATGGGTGTGTTGAGTTCTGCTTTTTATACACCTGAAGAAGCCTTGTGGTGAAAGTGCTTGTGTGTTTTGTAATAAATCAGCTGAAGAAACTGGAGCCTTGTCTCTGCCTGCGTTTATTCTTTGGATTTGTTTTGTGTTTTTGCAGAGGTACCTGGTTACTGTTGGAATTTTATTCTACTTTGCTTATCTGTATTACTTTGTTTGCATTACAATAATATCCCATGACACAATCATTATTTATTTTTTGTACCTCTTGTGCTTCATTCTTTTCAGTTCCACCTCTACCCCCATCAATTACCAGGTCTAGCAGCCTCTCCCTCTGCTGCCAGATTATCTCTGTTCTAAGGCTAGGACTAGTGTGGAGCCAAGAAGCATCCTGGGGGCCATGTTGTTGACTGCTTCTACCAGGCGATTTTTTTTTCAGTTATGACTTCTCCCTTGGTATCCACCCCCTGCATTCACCTCTTACAGCCACAGTCTACTCCCCTCTGTGAACCACATCTTTACACAGGGAATGCCAAGGCAAGCATATATCACCTAAGCCAGTGCCTCAGTTGCCTAAGCTACTAAATGAACCCAGGCTACTCTTGCAGTAGTTCATAACCCTGTATGCCGCAGCACTGCTCAACAACATCATTCATTTTGAGATCTCATTCACTGACTTACATGTGCCTCACCCCATCTACACTCTTTACGTTGCTATTGTTTCAGATTATGAGGACCATATATATTACGGACTACCATTTCTTAAAGCAGGTATAATCAAAGAGTATGTCTCAGTCTGTATTACTGTTCTGCTTTTTGCTATCATTATGGCAAATTTAACTAAAGTAAGATGATTTTCAACATGCTTCACCCTGTTGCTTAATCATTGTATCACTGAGTGTACAGTATACCTTTCTGTAGCTTGTTCAAATTAAGAGTCTCACTACTTTTGTATATGATAGTGTCCAAGGGGAGGGGTTCCAACCTCATAGGAACATTACATGCAGACCATTTCTCTAGATGAGCACTTCTGTTTATATGCTGTCTATTCATTAACACTGGGTCTAGTGCTACTGATACTGGTCAGAAATGAGGGCTTGCTGCACAGTTGACTCTCCTGAAATTAGGTAGTAGTACTGTGGTAGTTACTCACCTTAACAGTATATCTGGGAGGCAGAATACATTTGTGCAGACATGTTCCCATCCCTCTACATTTCCTCATGCATTCTGGCTATTGACACTGTTTCTATACCACAGTCAGATTTATATTTGTTTGGCTTCAGTTTTGCTGGATATTTTCCAGCCTTTGCTTCAGAGTTTAAGGTTTCGTATATGAGAAGAAACTTTTGCTGTGAAAAGTTAAAATCGGCATCTGCTGTACATTGTTATGTTTTTTTATGTTTTGCCTATTTCTTCAACCTTGTAGCATCTTAAGTCTGTGCTCCAATGATAAGCATATATTCATATGCGCTCTTTATTTAAGGACAGTTTCCCAATTCTACCTTCCTGTATTTGTATACACTTTACATTATAGGTCTGTGACATTCTCTGTATGAAAATATGATCATAGTATCTGACCACCGGCAAGCATGACACCAGTGGTTAGAACATTTCCAGAATGGTACTAGCATAGAACACAAAACAGAAAGTCAGGGGGGAGGTAACTGCTAGTGGAAACTTTATGAAGCACCAGTCTTCACATAGTGTCAATTCCCGTATACCAGCTCAGATGATATCTCCCTCACAGTTGTAATGTAGTGGCACCATCCTCCCTTAGCCACATAGTGACAATTCCCATCCATCAGCTCAGATGACATCTCCTTCACAGTTGTGTAGTGGTACCTTCCTCCCTTAGCCACATAGTGACAATTCCCAAACATCAGCTCAGATGATGTATCCCTCACAATTGTAGTGTAGTGGTACCTTCCTTCCTTAGCCACATAGGGACAATTTCCATACATCGGCTCATATGACATCTCCCTCACAGTTGTAGTGTAGTGGTACCTTCCTCCCTTAGCCACATAGTGATAGTTACCATACATCAGCTAAGATGACATCTCCCTCACAGTTGTAGTGTAGTGGTACCTTCCTCCCTTAGCCACATAGTGACAATTCCCATACATCAACTCAGATGACATCTCCCTCACAGTTGTAGTGTAGTGGTACCTTCCTCCCTTAGCTACATAGTGAAAATTCCCATATACATCAACTCAGATGACATCTCCCTCAGAGTTGTAGTGTAGTAGTATCTTCCTCCCTTAGCCACATAGTGATAATTTCCATACATCAGCTCAGATGACATCTCCTTCACAGTTGTAGTGTAGTGGTACCTTCCCCCCTTAGCTACATAGTGATAGTTCCCATACATCAGCTCAGATGACATCTCCCTCACAGTTGTAGTGTAGTGGTACCTTCCTCCCTTAGCCACATAGTGACAATTTCCATATATCAGCTCAGATGACATCTCCTTCACAGTTGTTGTGTAGTGGTACCTTCCTCCCTCCCTAAGCCACATAGTGACAATTCCCATACATCATCTCAGATTACATCGCCTTCACAGTTGTGTAGTGGTACCTTCCTCCCTTAGTCACATAGTGACAATTCCCATACATTAGCTCAGATGACATCTCCCTCACAGTTGTAGTGTAGCAGTAGCTTCCTCCCTTAGCCACATAGTGACCATTCCCATACATCAGCTCAGATGACATCTCCTTCAGTTTCCCATACATCAGCTCAGATGACATCTTCCTCACAGTTGTAGTGTAGTGGTACCTTCCTCCCTTAGCCACATAGTGACAATTTCCATACTTCGGCTTAGATGACATCTCCTTCACAGTTGTAGTGTAGTGGTACCTTCCTTCCTTAGCTGCATAGTGACAATTCCCATACATCAGCTCAGATGACATCTCCTTCACAGTTGTTGTGTAGTGGTATCTTCCTCCCTCCCTTAGCCACATAGTGACAATTCCCATACATAATCTCAGATGACATCTCCTTCACAGTTGTGTAGTGGTACTTTCCTCCCTTAGCCACATAGTGACAATTCCCATACATTAGCTCAGATGACATCTCCTTCACAGCTGAAGTGCAGTGGTACCTTCCTCCCTTAGCCACATAGTGACAATTCCCATATATCAGCTCAGATGACATCTCCTTCACAGTTATAGTGTAGTGGTACCTTCCTCCCTTAGCCACATAGTGACAATTCCCATACATCATCTCAGATGACTTCTCCCTCACAGTTGTTGTGTAGTGTTACCTTCCTCCCTTAGCCACATAGTGACAATTCCCATACATCACCTCAGATGACATCCCCTCACAGTTGTAGTGTAGTGGTACCTTCCTCCCTTAGCCACATAGTGACAATTCCCATACATCAGCTCAGATGATATATCCTTCACAGCTGAAGTGCAGTGGTACCTTCCTTCATTAGCCACATAGTGACAATTCCAATATATCATCTCAAATGACATATCCTTCACAGTTGTAGTGTAGTGGTACCTTCCTCTCTTAGCCACATAGTTACAATTCCCATACATCAGCTCAGATAACATCTCCCTCATAGTTGTTGTGTAGTGGTACTTTCCTGCTTTAGCTATCCAGCCCTGCACTTCTTTTACAACACTATGGCTAGTGCTGCAACACCTGCAAACTCTTTTCTTGGTATTCTGTCATCTGCTAATGGATATGACTGACATAAACGGAAAGAAAGAAAGAAAGAAAAAGAAAGGAAGGAAGGAAAGATGAAAAAAAATTAATGTCATGGCCACAGATAGCTCATACCCTCATGATGAGCAACAAGTGTCAAGTAGTGGTGTTAGAAAAATGGTCATCAGACTTGGGGGATGGGTAAAAAAGATTATGGAAAAAAAGTTCTTCCTTTTGTCTTTAGGCTATTCTGTCTTTCTTTTGAGACACCTGTCGCTTATTGAAAAGCCTGCCACAGGACAGTCATTTGTTATGTGTAACATTTCATTGTAGAATGTTTCTTTACTGATTGGTTGCCTACCATTCCTAGACCTGAAGATTGGCTCAGACTTTGGGTAGTCCTTTGTATTTTATTCAATGTGGAAACCTTCTCAATCTAGTCATGTATCTGGGTGAGTGTCACCTAGGTATCAAATGATAAGTATGGAAATAAAAATATAACAAAAATATTAAGCAAATTAACATTTTCATTTTATGACTTGCTTATAACCTTCATGTACTATTTCATATTTTATTTATATTATACTGAATATGTGACATTTACTTTTATTAATGATTTCTGAGCTTGATGCCTCCTTGAATAAGTTTAGACCCTGATAGTCTTGTGGAATAATATGCAGTAAATTATTTTCCCTTCCATGCAGCTAGATTAAACCTTTCCTTATTAAATATTTAATTTCTAACCTTAGTGTTTAACAAGACTGTTGCAGCCTTCTGCTTTTATAGTAATGGATCCAACAAGTAGGACCTGGTTCCTTTCTGTCTGCATGTAATTTCAGTATCTTACTTAAGTCTCATTGTACTCTTATCTTTATCATTCGCTGTTTTTGAGATCCATTCAGAGGGTGCTATATGTTGCTCCCTTAATATCCTTTTCTGTCTCCACTTCTACAGGTTCCATGTCCACCAGTGTCTTAACTTAAATTGCTTTTCTGTTTGGACTGCAACATCTAGCCTTTCCCATCTGACCACCTTTGTGAAGGTTTAGTTAGCTGCAAACCACACAGAAGATCATAAAACAGATGGTGGAACTTTCTTATAACCAAAATGTGCCTGGAAACACCATATGCAAGTATTGTACATGGGGGGATTCAGTCAGTAAACCCATATGGGGAGGGGACATACCTCCTGCACCTGTTCTACCTAAAAGTTCCTGCTGAGATTGCACAAACTCAGGAAAAAATAAATATATGATTTTCCTGCAGAATCAATTTTTTTTTGCCAAAGCAGACCTTTGCAGACTGTGTTAAAAAAATAGTTTTCTTAAGTAAGCTGGTCAACATTCTGCATGTATCCTGGCACTGTGCTTTATGACTGGACATTGAATCTGAACTTTGCACTTCTTAGGCTTTTAGTCACTTATGGCTTCATGCCCCAGACTTCATTTATCATTCATGGTAAAGTCACTACTCTGACAGACTGCAGGACTAGAGACATAAATGGTAACCCAGTCACTACCCTGACAGATTGCAGGACTAGAGACATACATTTTAGCCCAGTCACTACTCTGTCAGACTGCACAACTAGAGACATAAATGATAGCCCAGTCACTACTCTGACAGACTGCACAACTAGAGACATAATTGGTAGCCCAGTCACTACTCTGACAGACTGCACAACTAGAGACTTAAATGGTAGACCAGTCAATACTGTGACAGACTGCAGGACTAGACAGATAAATCGTAGACTGGTCACTACTCTAACAGACTGCAGGACTAGGGACATAAATGATAGCCCAGTCACTACTCTGTCAGACTGCAGGACTAGAGTCATAGATGGCAGCCCAGTCACTACCCTGTCAGACTGCACAACTAGAGACATAAATGATAGCCCTGTCACTACTCTGACATACTTCACAACTGGAGACATAAAATATAGGCCAGTCATTACTCTGACAGACTGCAGGACTAGAGACTTAAATGGTAGCCCACTCACTACTCTGACAGACTGCAGGACTAGAGACATAAATGGTAGACTGGTCACTACTCTGACAGATTGCAGGACTAGAGACATAAATGGTAGACTGGTCACTACTCTGACAGATTGCAGGACTAGAGACATAAATGGTATCCCAGTCACTACTCTAGCAGACTGGACAACTAGAGACTTAAATGGTAGCCACTTGAACTTTCAATAATATTCAGAAATCACTGCAGAAATAATTGTGTGTTTGAAATGAAGGGATCATAGACAATGCAGACAGATACATATTTAGGTTGTTCTTGCAGACAGGCATAGTGAAAGAACATGTGCAGACGAAAGAGGTTATTGTGAAGGCCTTCCAGGAAGAAGGCTTGGTATGGAAGCCGAAGTGTTAACTGTGATGTTGTACATGCATACAGGGATGCACAAGCAAAATCATTATGCTGAGTAGTCCTAGAATGTCTTTCCAAAATGGATAAAATGGCATCACTTTGGTAAGCATAAGCTTTTGCAACTGTAGCAGCTGAATACTTTCCTGAAGAACTGTGCAAAAAGTTATTCTTACATGCTGTTTATTTTACAGAATTGGAAGACATTGTGCAAAATTCTGTTTAACGGTATACAAGATGTATTCAGTTTATCTATTCTCTGATTACATTCTTAATTGAGTGCTTGTCACAGAGGGGCAGATCCTGTCCTGGTACTCAGTAAATGAGTCAGTGCAAGATACACATCCATGCGCACACACACACACACGCACACGCGCACACACACATATATATACAAGGCAAAAACATCTGCAGGCAGTTTACAGGATTAACAATTCACCTACCACGTCTTTGAGATGTGGAGGAAAACAATTGCTCAGTGGAATCCCATGTGGGGAAACAGGGAGGACATGCAAACTCTACAATGAAGGCACCCCAGATGATAAACAAACTGAAGAACTAAGCACTATAGGGAGGAGTGCTAACTGCTGTGCCACCGTGCTGTTTGTGTTATAGACTCCTTTCTACTGAAGTCAGCAATCTAAGGTTGTGCACACCTAAGGAGCTCTTTTCCATAGTCATGGGTTTGATTTGTCAGTCTCCATTTGCCTCTTGCAAGGACTGGAGCAAGTTATATAAGCAGATAATATGGCAGAATAATATTCGAAAGCAGTAGTTATCCCTATTGAGCAAGTCATATAAGCAGATAATATGGCAGAATAATATTTGAAAGCAGTAGTTATCCCTAGTAAGTCTACCTGTATAGCAAATAAAATAAAGATGGAAATAAGTATAGCAAGAGTTTACGACACACAGACTCACTGCAATGTAACATGCTTATTTAAATGTTATAGTTTAAAAACATCCCCTGTATGAACTTGAGGGTTTATGCATGTCTGATGTAACACATAGGCTACTTTTACATGTGCTGCATGCATGCTGCCCACTGTGAGAGCTTTATCCTACTCTTTTCACCCTGAAAAACATCTGTATTTATCCTGCTGTCTGTGGGACAACTCATTTCAGGAGTTCAGATTCATCTGTTGCCATTCTGTCTGTAAAAAAGCCATTCACGGTGTTCAGATTAATCAACTGTCATTCTGTCTGTAAGACAGCTGATTCAAGGTTTTTGGATTCATTCAGTGCCATTATGTCTGAGGAGACATCCCATTCAGGCAGTTTAAATTCAACTGTCATTCTGTGTCTGAGATAACTCATTTAGGGTGCTCAGATTCATCCACTGTCATTCTATCCATGGAACAACCCATTCAAGGCTTTCATATTCATCCAATTTCATTCTGTCTGTGGAAAAAGCCATTCAGGGTGTTCAGATTAATCCACTGTCATTCTGTATGTGGGCCAGCTCATTCAGGGTGTGTGGATTCATACAGTGTCATTCTCTTCATGAACCAGCCAGTCCTGGGTGTTCAGATTGATATATTGTTATTTTGTCAGTGGATCAAACTATTCAGGGTGTTCATATTCATACACTGTCACTCTGTCTGTAAGACAGCACATTCACAGTATATAGATTCTCCACACTCATTCTGTCTGTGGTATAATCCATTCAGGGTGTTCAGATTCACTACTGTCATTCTGTTTGTGGGGCAAATCATTCAGGGTATTTGGATTCATTCAGTGTCATTCCGTCCATGGGACAACCCATTTAGGGTGTTCAGATTGATCCACTGCCATTTGTTTTCTGTGGGACAATTCATTTAGGGTGTTTGAATTAATTCATTGTCATCCTGTTTGTGGGGCAACCCATTCAGAGTGTTCAGATTCATCCAGTGTTATTCTGTCTGTAGGGGAGCACATTCAGGGTGTTTGGATTCATTCAGTGTCATTCTGTTTGTGGACCAGGCTGCACTGGGTGTTTCACTGTTATTCTCTCTGAGGATCAACCCACTCAGGGAGTTCACATTCATACAGTATTACCTTGTCTTTGGAACAGCCCATTCATGGTGTTCCGATTCATATAATGTCATTCTGTCTGAGGAGACAACCCATTCAGATTGTACAGATGCATTTACAGTAATTCTGACTGTTGAACAGCTTATTCATAGTTTCAGATTTATTCACTGTCATTTTGCCTGATGGATAACCCATTTAGTGTGTTGTAATTTAAAACTTCATGCTTTGTCTTTGCTAATCTTCTAGTATTTGGTTTTGGGGACTTTGGCCACTCACTTGACAAACAAACATCCTTGACCCTTATGATGTCATGTGCATGTAAGAATGTCACATTGTTCCTATGACCTCAGTCAGGAGAAATAACTTGTTGCCAAAATACATTTTCTGTTTCATCTCCAGTTCCAGTACAACCACATTAAGATGGTTTAGGATTTGCATGCCTTACGTGAAAATCTAGAGTGCCATGAAAGAACATGCTACCTTGATGTAATTGTACAGCACTCCATTTTGAGTGCCTCAGTGCTTTGATACCTTTTAAAGAGATTGGAGAGGGACAAAGCATAGTGTTAATGATGGGAGAAAAGTTAATACTCTTTAGGGTAGGTATTGAGCAGTCTGTCAGAGTTTAATTGATTAAGAATACCTTCTCATACAATGCACAAGTATACTACTTCAGAATCAAGCCCGATGTCGTCTTGTGATGCTATATATTTTGAGTTTTCTGTAGGATTACCTTGTCTCAGCTGATAAAATCTTAATTGTTCAACTAATTCTCATTGTACTTACCAGTGTGGTGAGTGTAATCTGGTTATGGCTGAAAAAGTTCCAAGGACCAGCCCAACAACCTTGTTATGGAAAGATTAAATAAAATAAATACAAACTAGAAAGACAAGACAGGATGATGGAACTGTGATGCAAGATGGGGTTCATTTTTATGACTTTAGTCACGCATTTGTGTGCATCCATTTTAAGTCTACTAACCTGACAAGAAACAGATAAGAAACTTCCATTTTGTCAACTCTTTAATCAGTATCTAATTTGTGGCTGTAATGTTGCTTTAATTATGGCGTAATAGGTGGCACATATCTGAGTTGCTGACATTTCAAATGCAGGAAGCAATGACTAATACTGCCATATAAAATTTTTAATTTCTGCTTACAAATCTCAAGTATTTGCTACTGAAGAAACTCATTTAAAGTTTCAAAAGAACAGTATTGTTTTGCTGTTTTGGTGTTTGGTTACTTAGACTCATTTTAATTTTTTTTCACCTCAGTTGCTTGAGCTTGCTTTATTTTAATCTTTTTGAGTTAATCATCATGGCATCTCTAATCATGTTATGTTTTACAGGAACACCTCAGTTAGTGAACCTTTATTTTCTTATGCACTTTCCTCAGATGTTTATTTAGCTATTATTTTTCTTTAAATTATTCATTTGTTATTTTGGTAAGTGAAATGATCATCATAGATCCTTATGGAACGAAGAGTATGTTGATGTATTCAATTCGATTGATGTTGATGGAGTACAGAGGTTGGTTGAGTCAGAGGCACTGGGGATGAAGAGCTTGTTGGCTGCTTTGGCTGCTTTAGGAAGGAGAAGGCCAAATAAGTTTAGGACAAGGACCTGGGGGAATTGGATCCTGGGTTTCATCTATTATATGACAGTGGTCCTGGAGAAGTATACATCACAGGCACTGCCACTACTGACGTACTTCCTTACTGTAAGTGAAGCACAAATATTGAGAGTTTGTAATACTTGCTTATGGTATGATCACCATTTTCACAAGAGGAAGGCAGTTGATAGGATTTTGCAGTAGGAGGTAAGGCATGCAGACATTTGGCTGGCAACAGTGCTTGACAGTGCAGGGGAAGAGGGCAAGTCCTAGAGGGAGTTAGGTGAAAAAATCAGAAATATGCTGGGCATTCAGCTTAAGTAGGTATTCATGGCCAGTTTGTTGAGTTCATCAAGTGTGTTCAGTTTTTGGGGGGATTCATTCAGCAGTGAAATAATGGAACAAGAAACGGAGAGCTGGACAGGCAGTGTCATTGTCACAGAATAGTGACAGGCATGTTAATGCTGGTAAGGGACTTTTCAGGGGAAGGGGTAATTTCTGTGGCCAAAGCAGAACCTTATCTTTTCCAGGGCAGGTGGGAAGACAAACTTTCCCACTCACCATTGACGTAACTTTTTTTTTCTGTTTTGTTTGGGGATTTTCCTGACTTAGAGGTAGCTAATGAGTTGATTGAAGTATTCATGGGGGAGTTTGTCTTTAAGTCAGCAGTGGGGGTGAGTTAAGTGGTGTTTTGCTACTTGCAATAAGTTAAAGGGAAAGAAAGAATGCTGCAGAATTTACTAGACAAAGAAATGGTGGCAGGCAGAGTTTTAGGCCCTTTTGAGATACCACTTTTTCAGAGTTATCAAGTTACTTTTTTGAGTTTAGTGCTTATGAAGAAATGTGGTGAGTTTAGACTAATGCAGCCCTTATCATTCCTGAAAGGGGAATCAGTCAATGGTTACATTGCTAAATCGGATGCCCAAGTGCAATACACATCCATTGATGATGTATAAGGCTTATCAGAAAATGATATGACCCATGTTTGGTTAAATTCGATACTGAAGCTGTTTTAGGCTCTTACTGATTAGAAAGGAGGATTGGCTCTTGCTGGATATGTGTTTGGATGGGAAATATTATTTTGACAGGGCCATTGCATGTGCTACGTTTGAGAAATTCAGCATGACATAACAGTAGATTTTAAAAAAGCAGGTCACTAATCAAAGATTAGTACATTATTTGCACAATTTTTTAGTGACTGGTGAGGGTCATCCTGGACTGGAAGCAGGAATTATGGTGTTTAAAGACATGTCTGGAATGGTGTGTACAGTCAAGTCAGGAGATATTCTAGGGCCCAAATAAGATGTTGAATTTCTTTGGGTTGACAGCGGATGCTGACAGGGGGTTGTTTTGTCTACCACAGGAAAAGTTACAGAAGTTGAGGTGCAATATTGATCAGGTCAAAGGGAAAGGGAAGATCAGGATTAAGGAAGTTATGGAATTGCTCAGCTTGATAAATCTTGCTTGCAGAACAATAGGGCTGAGTAGAACTTTTTGTAGGTCAATCACTAAAATGTTGAGAGGTGGGAAGAGTCAATATCATAGGGTTACAGTTACTTGACTGGTTAAGAAGGATCTGAGTCTATGGTCAATGTTTGTAGACAGTTTCAATGGTGCATCATTTTTGACAAGATGAGTGGTTGTGAGTGGTTGATTGATGTTGAGTTGTGACTGATTACAGAATTTCATCAGGGAACCAGGGCATGGGGGGCTTATTTTGATGGTGAATGGTTCATGGTGAGTGTGCCAGAAGCAACTGGATAAAGGAAGGAAGAGTTTGCATTTTTGGAACTTATGACCATTTGGGTGGCATGGGTTGTTTGAAAGAAAAGGTTGCGGAACAGAAGGGTGATGCTTCTTTCTGATAATAAAACAGTGGTTCAGGTCTTGGCTAGGAAAATGCCAAGGTCTGCCTTGCTTTTGTTGGTTCTGTGAAAGTTAATGCTGCAGAGATTAATTAATTAATTTCAGGTTTTCTGATAGGTATATTACAAGTCATTCTAATGACACGGCCAACAGTCTTTCTCGATTTCAGCTTCGCAGATTTTGATCCTTTACACCAGACACAAAAAGGAACCGGTGGTCTTATGAGAAGAGGTATGGACTATTGAAAATATGTATTTGTTTGGTTAATCCAGCAATCTTGGGCAAGCTCTACATGGAAGGCATATAGATCAGATTTAGCTTCTTATATGTTCATAGGTCCACAGGTAGGTACTAGGCTATCGGCCCAAGGGCCTACGTAAGTCTAGCCAGCAAGGTTCCATGGCTTATGCTGATAATAGGAAGTGGTCAGTTGTCTTGGTAATGATATATTTTGTACACAAAGTGTCCCTTGTTGAAGCAGTTAGGTTGAACAACATTCATTTAGCTGCTGTTGGTGTGGTGCCTGGATTAGTAGGTTTAAGAGATATGATGAAAGCCTGGTTGGTTGATAGGATAATTAAAGGTGGGTGAGAAGTATTGGGTTGAGAGAGGATAGTCATTTTCCTTTGAGTAAACAGCTGCTTAGAGTGCTTTTAGAAAGTTTGAGCCAGCTGGCATGAAGTCTGCTAGAGTACACTGTTTGGGCAGGATTGGATGTGTTTATCTATGTGGGAGCATTTAGGGTTGGAGAATTGATAGGTATCCTTTTGTGGAAAGACTTCTGTATAACAGTTTCAGCTGTGGTGATATGGTTGCACCATTCAAAGATGGTTTTAGTAGGGAAAGGGAAGCAGGCAGTGTTCCATAACAATGTTGAATAATTGATATGTCCCTTGTTGTGGGCTAAACAGTTACTGGGGTTGCATGGCAGTGCTATGGATGAATTGTTTTCTTGATCAGGTGATGGTAAAATTATTCTGGTTATGCAGTTTGTAAGAATGGTACAGAGAGCTCTGAAAAGCAAAGGTATTGAGGAGATGGGTTTTCATCGCATTCTTTTTGGATTGAGAGACCATCTGACTTAGCAGAGGAGATAAATCAGTGAAGATTATTTGAAGAGTGGGGAGATGGTCATCTAGAGCTTTTTTATCTTATATAAGATGGTTGTTTTTGTTTTGCAGGTGAAAATATTGTCATATTGGTCAATCATTTGTTTTCAGACCTAGAGAAAGCATGTTGGGTCTGGGCAAAGGCAGGTGGAATGTGTCTTAGCATGGCTTTAGAGGTGTAAGGTGGGAAAAGCTTAACAGCAAATTAGATTAGATACAGACAACGTTGGGCATTCCCTGCCTTATAGTAATTGGTGTAGAAGTGATCTTGGTTGGATTCTAAAAAGGAGAATATTAGCTCAGATTGCTGGTGATTTTGACGGCTATAGTTTGGTCAGAAATTATACAGAGGTTGATGTGGAGGCAAGTGAATAGGTTTATGGGTTTGGAAAGAGTCAGGCACTTTGTGAACCACAAGGTCACTAGTAGATTAGGTTGGAATGTAATTGATCACTTGCTTTTTGATTACAAGGATTTGAGCTGGCACGGGATAGATGGGATTCACTTAAATGATCTAGGCTTGGATTTTTTTAATATGCATTTTCCCAATTTTGATAAGACTTAGTTAGGGAGGTTGTAAGAAAGGTGAAGAAAGCCTAGAGTGGCAGGATGGTGGGAGGGGTAAGAGGGGTTGGGTTTAGCCCCTCTAATGTTCCCCTTTTTTCCTGTGTTGGTTTGTTATGGATATTGTGAGGTAAGCAGTGGCACACTGCTTTCAGAAGTTTGGTTGTTTGGTCAGAGTGAGCAGAAGGATTTAATCTTGCTTGTATTTGAGGACTCCTCAGTGGTGAGCATTTCCCATGCTGCCTACAGAAAATGTTAAGTTAATATTTGTCCAGTCGGAATTTCCCGGTTAACAAATGTAAAATAAATAAAATAAATAAATAAATATTCTATTTCTGATGAATGTTAATGCTTTTGCCCATTTACTGTGATGTGTGAATTGTTTTATATATATATATATATATATATATATATATATATATATATATATATATATATATATTGGTTGCAATGGCAATCTTGGTTTGTTTTGTGTCTGTGGATTAATATAGTTTACTAGCAGACATATTTGTCCAGAGGCATCTCTTGGGTATAGGGGGAATAGGAGAAGTGTATGCTAGTTTGAGTTGTTTTTGTTATGCAAGGTTAGGATTAAGTTTAGGGAAGAAAAGGGTTAAATGTGATGGAAGCAAAGAAGGGTAGGATTAGGAAGTGAGGTAATAAGCGGAGGGGTTTCAGTGCTTTTATGTCTAGGTCGTGAGTAGGTCAGTCTCTTTGGCGTAGGTTTTAATGCAAATCCATCCCTCCCTGCCCTTAAGGTTTTAGGTGTGGGTTGTTATTTTTAGGATATTGTACATTTCTGTTTTACGAGGGTAGAGAAAGAGGGATTTGAGGTGAACCCCTCTTCTCATCCCCCTTTGTCCTGTGGTGGTAGGTTATGGCAATTGTGAGGTGAGTGTTGGCACACTGCTTTAAAAGCTTGTTTCTTTGGTCAGAGTGAGCGGAGGGATTTAATGCTGGTTGTATTTGAGGAAGTCTGGATAGTGAGCAATTCCTGTGCTGTGTACAGAAAATGTTAAGTTAGTATTTGGATGTTCTGTTTCTGATGAATGTTCATGTTTTTGCCTATTTACTGTGATGTGTAAATTGTGTGTGTATGTATATATATATATATATATATATATATATATATATATATATATATATATATATATATAATAAAACTGGTTGCAATGGCAATCTTGGTGTGTTTTATGTCTAGAAGGTATCTATGGATTAATGTAATATATACAATCATTTTAGATTAGACAATCGATCTGCAGAATTTTGGAAGTGGGGGGGGTGGAGGTACAGAGTACCCAGAGAAAACCCACAAAGCTTATAGAGCTGCAGCATCATAGTTCTGTCTTTCTGCTCAGTATTTCCCAAAATCTACCTGCAAATTGAAGTACAATTGAACTACATACAGTTTTAGTAAGGTTCATAGGTGGTTACTGGGCTATTGACCCGAAGGTCTTTATATCCCTTGTAATGTGTACCCAATATAATAATAAAGAAATCCAATATAAAGGCTCTTGCCTAAACTTAAGATCTTAGTTTGCAATGACCTCCTCTAGCTAGGTGAGTCACAGGTGAAATCCCTGGCAGGAATGTATGGCTTCCCATCCAGTCATCCAGGCTATGCATAAACAGTGTCATAAAGGGGATTTGTTTGATGTGAATTAGTAGCCCATTCCCAGGGAGGAGCAATGTCTGAGAGACATGTCTGTCTCTCCAGCAGGTCCTGTTTATTATGTTGCAGGCCAGGTTAAGGTCCCTGGAGTGGGTGACCCTTGTCCCATTTGGCTTGAGGATATGTAGCATTTTCATTAGGTCTAGCTGTGAGATTGCTCCATAGGCCAGTGTAGGCCAGGCACAAGTCTCTTCTGAGTAGTCTGTAGACTGCTGAGCACAGTGACATTGACTTCAGTCTGTCAATGTATGACATGTGCTGGAGGCCCTGAATTTTCTTGATTAGAAATCTCTGAAGTCTCTCAAGTTGCTGCAGGTGCCTGGTATGGTACATACCAAAGGAGCATTGCACTCAATTATTGGCTTGATAAAGGTTGCGTACAGAAGTGTTATGACCTCTTTCACTCTTGAGGCAATGCCTTTGCTAATGAAGTGTACAACATAGAAAGCCTTCCTTACCACATTAGGCACATGGTGGTCAAAGTTTAGGCTACAGTCAACTTGTGTTCCTAAGTCTTTCACTTCTGAGTTGTTACTTAGAGTATTATTATTTATATGATAGTCTGTGGGGATATTATTTTTACTGGAGGGGATGATAATGCATTTTTTAGCACTGAGTTTGAGTCTATAGCTTTGGCACCAATCATTGGTTTGTGTAAGTCCCTCTTGAAGTATATTGACATCGTTTGAGGATTCAGTGAGTGCATCTAATTTGCAGTCATCAGCAAACTTAGTCAGCCACAGCCCCTCTATTTTTGTCTGAACGTCTGAGAAGTATATTCCAAACAATAGGAGGCCCAACACTGACCTTCTGTGGAATCCACTGGTGACAGGTCTGCTGGTTGAGGTAAAGTCACTAACTTTGACTGAGTGTGATCTGTCACTGAGCCAGTTTTCAACTGACCTGATGATGTAAGAGTTGATATTCAACTGGGAGAGTTTATCAATGATGCCCAAGTGTGGGATTGTGTCAAAGGCCTTGACTAAGTCTAGGTAGGCTGCATGCACAGATTTCCCGTTGTCTGTAGCTCTGGTGACATTTACAAAGAAGTCCACCAGGTTTAGTAGGCATGATCTGCCTTTGACAAAGCCAAACTGTATCAGATCAAGGGTTTGGAGATCACCTATATCCTTATTTATATGGTCCATGATGATTCATTCCATGGCCTTACAGATAAAGCTGGTTAAACTTAGGGATCTGTAGTTCTCAGTGTCTGTTGTTTTCAGGGTCTGTTGCAGTACCCCCTTTATGAAGGGGGATGATGGTTGCTGTTTTTCATTCAGCATGGAGAAAACCGGTACTCAGGCTGTGGTTGAAGAGAGTACCTAACTGAGTAGCTAACTCATGTTTTAGATCACTTAAAATGCAACCTGGGATGCCATCTGGTCCCATAGAGGTTGTGTTTTTGGCCTTGGCGAGAGTATTAATTACTTGCTCTTTGGAGATGCAAGGTAGGGGAGATGTAGAGGGAATGCTTTGTGTAATGTTTGGAGGAGATGGGGTGACATTTTCGCCAAACCTGTTGGCTAATAGGTTAGCTGTTTTCACAAGATCAGTGTGTGTGATGCCATTTACAACTAGTTCAGCATACATCTGGGGCCTACCTTTTAGGTTACGGGTATAGCTGAAGAATACCTTATTGTTATCCTTAGCTATGGTCGCTAATTTTTTTTCAAAGTTGCCCTTAGAGGATTTTACAAGTTGTCTTATTTGTTTGTTCAAGCAGAGTGATGGTTTATTATCTTATGTATGTATCTCTCAAGATGAAGCTTAAGAATAAAAAGCAAAGCTCACACAACGGAGAACTTTAATTTATTGAAAATATAACTTTATAAACAGGATAAATGCTTTTGGCTGAAACTTCTTCAGATCCATAAATTAAACAGGATCCATTCATGACTTTTAAAGGAGGTGTGACCAATCAGATTCACCTCTTGAGACGGCACCCTCTCAGCACCGGCTTTAAAGGTAACACATTATTTAAACCTGGCTGACGATCAGCCCTTAAGTCAGCTATACATTTAGCATCTTGTAACTCAATAAAATCCTTAAGATTGCCCTTCCTCTGGTTCTCATAAATAATTGTTGGTTCTCAGAAATAATTTCTAATATCATAAAATAAAACATGTGGGTTGTAAATTGGATTATATGCTTCAGCAATGCATTGGTATTGACCTTCTTCTTAATATCTCTGAGGTGTGCTAGTATTTTGATCCTGAAATGGCAGTTGGTCTTTCCAATGTAAAAGCAGGAGCAGTATTTACACAGTGCAGCATATACCATGTTCTTTGTGCCACAGTCAGCAAATCTTTTCAATCTGTAAGTCCAGTTGGTAATTGGATGCTAAAAACAATTGTGAGTAAAGATGTATGGCCAGGCTTTATACCTGCCACATCTAAAGGTTCCATGTCTCCTGGCAAAATCTTCTCTTTGAGCCATATGAATATCTCTACATATGAGCAATTTCAGGTTAGGTTTATTCTTAAAACAAAATCGAGGACGGTCACCTACTATACATTTAAGTGATTTGTCTGCTGTCACTATCTTCCAGTTATTCTTTATTATGTCACAAATCTGTGTAACATCTTGACTATAAGTAAGCAAACACCTTAACAAATTGGATGCTGGGAATTCTCCTGTATATTGTCCCTATGAAAATAAGGTCTGCTACATCGGACTAGTATGCATCCCAAACACATTTAACACAGGTCATTAAAAGTCAGTTTCTTCGAAACTCCAGATTAAATACAGTTAATACTACCTATGAATTGGAGAACATGAGGGCCAGGAACATCCTTCATGAAAGGGATTATAAACCAACAGAAGTCAGTCAAGCACTACTGGATATCAGATCACAGAGAATTAACAAAGGGAAACCTTATTTTCATAGGGACAATATATAGCAGAATACTTGTGAGAACCTAAGTAGACCAGCATCCAATTCATTGAGGTGTTATTCATATGGCTAATATGTTTTTAAGTTATATTTTTAATAAATTAAAGTCCTCCGTTGGAACTGCTTGTGTTGATGTTGTATTGAAGCTACCTACTCCAACCTGACTTGGTTTTGTGCTTGAAGTTTAAGAATGCATGATATTTCAAAGCATTAATCCCTTTGACTGGCTGCTCCTCCTGAGTACATACCCCTTTCACATGAGGCAGACTGCACATTTATAGAAGTGGCACATTTCACTAATGGTTCGTTTATGGCATGACTATGATGCAAACAGCTCCTGTCAAAATACAGATCATGAATGACAGTTGCAGACATCAGACAAAATGAAACCAGTGCAAAGAGCACTTCTGGCTGACATCAAAGATTGAAATAATACTAATTTTGTGAACTTTATTTGTACTTTGACTCAGGAATGGGGTCCTTTCCTGTCATGGTGTTAGAAACCCAAAAGACTTGAAGAAATAAAAAAAAAGAAGATATAGCAAACTTAGTGACAGACAAATTCATCTCCTAACTTTACCCTTGTCTCACCCCAGCTTTTTCTCAGGAAACACCATTAAGTATAACTCCCCCAACTATCACTATAGAACAGGATGCCTTCTAAATAGCATGAAACATGGCCTAGCAAGCCCTCTGGAATCACTATTTAACCATAGCTCCTAACTTGCTCCACGCCTCACGATTGGAGAGCAGCAAACATCATCCCTCTGCACAAAGGTTGTCTACTTACAGACACTGAAAACTAGCCCCATAAGTTTCACTAGTCTCATATGCAATGCCATGAAAAGAATTGTCATGGAAGTGATCAGTAATGATGTAGGAAACCTTCACGCACTGGCTCTAACCTAGTTTGGTTTTGTCAAGGACAGGTCATGCCTACTGAGCCTGGTGGACTTCTTTGAGAAGGTCATCAAAGCAATGGATGAGGGCAGAATGGTATGCACTGCCTACCCTGAACTGGCTATGGTATTTGACACAATACTGCACTCAGGCATTGCTTTTAGAATCAGAAGATTTTATATAAACCCTTATGTCATCAGGTGGATAGCCAGCAGGCTGACAGGGCCCAGGAAGTTAGAATTGGGAAGTCCACCTCTACAAAGAGACCATTTAGCAGCAGAGTCTCTCAGGAATCAGTCCTTGGACAGCTCCTTTTGGCATCTGTGTCTCTGAAATCAAGGCTAGTGAAAAGGCTCTCTGGCTGACCAAATTTGGAGATTATTATAAATTAAGAGAATGTCGTAGGATTCCCCACTGTCACTAATGTTCTCCAGGAAGGGCTGACACAGACAAATAACTGGTGTCCTATTGACAACACACCCCTAAAAGTTTACCCAGAAGTCAGGGACTTTGTGACAGGATTAAACAGTAATCTAGCCTTTGATCATCACATGTGTACAGTAGTAAGGAAACCATTCAATGTTGTGCAACTTATAAACAAAGGTATGGCATCTAGGTCCAAGGCAGTCATTGTTCCACTGTGTTTAGCATTCATCAGCTCTATCATTGAGTACAATGCCACCTTTAGTATCCAACAAATGAAACATCCACAGAGGTTTCTTATTAAAAAATACAGGACATAAGTAACATGTCTTATGCAGACTACCTCAAACCCCTACTCTGTTTTCTGTCTCCTACAGGCCGCTGTGGGGAGATCTATGCCAGACATACAAGACATTGTTGGACCCTACCCTGCTGGACCTCTTGCATATCCACAAAACAAACAACATGAGAATTAGCTATTCTAAAAAACATGAACCTTGTCTGTGGTAGAAATAGAATTTGCTGGAGAGACAGGAATGTATCCCAGAGACTACCCCTTCCCTGGAACAGAAGCAATAGCCATGTGAAGCATTGGGAAGCAGAGTTCCTACTTACTCCAATTCAAGTATAATTTGGACAACTGGATGTGGAACAGGAAATTCATCCATGGCACTTATGTCTCTAATGGACACTGGCAGCCTGTAAATGTTTCATCTCCTAAGATAACAGTTTGCTCAGCTGACTCATTTGAGAAGTAAAATTGTCAGAACCTTCAAAAATACCACATATCATTTCACTATCATGTAGCATTTTGAACAAAGATTCTAGTATCCTTTCCAGAGTTACATTACAAGGCCTTCTGAACCCTTCAGTTTCAAAATCTCTATAGTCTTCTTTTAGATGGCACTTTAAAGCTATATCATAGTCATTCCAGTTAATTTCATACTGCTAGCCAACACTGGAAGTATAGGATGCAAAACTTAACCTTCACCTTTGCAACACTACTTTTGTTTTTTTTTTTCCTGAAAAGGGCAAAGATATTAAAGATGTTGAAGTTCTCTGCCAGCTGGTGATGCAGTTAAGGTATTTAATACTTCGTTCCTAACTAGGGAGTAACAGACTTACAAGTTTAGTAATAATCCGTGGCTGAGTATGCGTAACACAGGATTTACCCATGGTTGCAATGTTTTCATCTCAAAGGCAAAGCCAGTCAATTAAACAAAGCCAACCATGGGTAAATTTTGCATTATCCAAAAAAGTGCTGCCAGCCCAAAATGGTGTGGAAAAAAATATATTTAATGTGACAATAAATAGACCGGTTTCGGCAAAAAAATTACATAGCCTTCCTCAGTGTAACAAACCTTCCACAAATAGCCACATAATATATGCAGCAGTTAATTGGCAAGAGAACATGATTGGTCACAATTGCTCATTGAGCCCAGGGGGGAATAACCCCTCCCCAGTTTAATAATCCATTTTCTTTCTTTGGAGTTTAATATATTGTGCCAGCCAACCTTGTTCCCTTTCTTACCAATGACTATATCTATTACAGTAAATCTGAAATTGGCTGTAGGGTGATTCAAAACATGCTTATACAAGGCACTGCTTGCTTTCTTATTTTTGATATCACTGATGTGTTCACTAATACAGAGTTTCACAGGTCTCGAAGTTTGTCCCACATAAAAAGCAGAACATGAGCAAGTGTACAAATAAATCAACCATTCACTACAGCAATTAGCAAAGAACTTTATATCATAAACCTGGCCAGTATTCCTGCTGGTGAATTTATTTATTTTATTTATTTATTTGCATTTATTAACCGGATTGGTCCAGCTGGGTAAGAATTAACCTTTTTCAGTGGAGACCCGAGGGTAAAAGCCCCAAACAGACATACAAATACATATGAATAGAGACAAATTAACAATATTACAGAGGAAAACAATATTATGGGTACAATGGATAAGAAAAACAAACAATGAAAGTTACAGAATATGAGTAAGGTAGGCCAGAGGCATGCATGCAAAATATTTATGAAAAGGTGTTGTTTGGTCTTGTCTACCCGGATGCAATGAGTAGAGTGCCCGCATGGGAAACACCCAACCAGATGATCCCCCATTAGTGTTATTTGACGTCGTGACTGAATGTCCAAAAACCCAGTTGTATAGTGAGTAAAACAGAACCCAATGTTCTACCTCTCCTATACCCAAAAGGGCATATCTCCGGCAACATATTAGCAAGCCTGACATCTCCCATCAGAATATTCCGATTACATTGGATCACTTGTAAAAGATTATGTGTATTGCACCCATAGGTAGTGACGAATATAATATGTGAATACTGAGAAGGGGACCTATCCTTATATCTCATCAGATCCTGTCTATCTAATGAAGATACCTCCCTACAAGCCATGGTAATGGTGCCTGCTTTGTACCCCCGAGCTCTGAATCTACCCTCCAGGTTACACGTTTGTTGTTCATAAGTGTTGGAATCAGAGCAAATGCGCTTGATTCTCATAAATTGGGATTTAGGTATGTTGCGTATGATATGGGGAGGGTGATGAGTAGAGGCATGCAACAAGGCATTGTATTCCGGAAATTTCCAGTAAACCTGTGTGTCCAGTGTGTGATCGGGACTCCTGCCTACCAGAACATCCAAAAAAGTGATCTGGTTCAGATCAAAGTTGCATGTAAAATGAATACCCCATTTGTTTCTATTGGTGTAATCCAAAAACTCATTTAAAAAAGCAACATCAGCTGTCCATACTATCCAACAGTCATCCAAATAACAATGTCAAATGTCAATTTCGGACAAATACAGATTGTGAAGGGGATCGTAAATCAATTGTTCTTCCATATATGCCATAAAAAGATCAGCATATATAGGGGCAAATGAAGCCCCCATAGAGGTACCCTGCATTTGCAAATAACAGCAATTCTTGTAATAGAATACATTCTTAGTTAGTACATGCTCAGTTAATCCCAAAAAAAAAAAACATGTTAAAGCCTGGTGGGTAGAGTTCCTATATTGTTAACCAATGTATCAGTGCTAACAAGCATGCCCAATGTGGTATATTAGTATAAAGGGCAAACACATCAAGGGTACCAAACAACCACCCTGGCTCAATTTAGGTGTCTTGCAGGATCTGCAGGAACTCTGTTGTGTCTTGGATCTGGGCCCTGACATACCTAAGTAAAGGACGGAGATATTGTGTCAAATAAACAGATAACGGCTTAGTGAGAGATCCCCTACCCAAAACAATAGGCCTACCAGGAGGGTTCTGTAGTGATTTGTGGACCTTGGGTAGCAAATATATATATTGTGGTTTGGGATCACTCACCGTAAAATATTTTACAATAGAAGTTGTAATGATCCCCTCCTCCACTGCCAAATTCAAAAAAGCATCAATCTGTTTTTTGAAACCCCCAGTAGGATCCAGGGGCATACGCATGTAATGCTGTTTTTTGTTCAATTGCCTATTTGCTTCACAATCATAATTGGCCCAGTCCATAACCACTACAGCACCCCCTTTGTCAGCCAGTATGATGACCAAATTTTTATTAGACTTAAGTTGTGCTAGGGTATCTTGTTGTATCTTTGAGAGATTATGTGATTTGCTAACATTGTCAGAATAGCAGAGGTGTAGATCTTTGAGAACTCTGTGAAGAAAAAGATGAACAGTGGGATTCATCGGGGGCATAAAGCTAGACCTATGGAAATGAAATGTTTGATTATCAAGCTCCTGATCATGTTGATCAAAAAACAATTTCAAATTCAAAATTCGACAAAAAGGATTCATATCAGGAAAAACACCCTCAGGGACAAAGAATGCAGGACAAAGTTTAATCCTTTATTCAGTAACTCTGAGTTGAAGTTAAAACATGTGAAGAAATGTTAAGAACATTATTAAATTCAGTTACTTGTTGGTCATGATTTGTAATAATGTCACCGCATTGGATATTCTTGTGGTGTTTCCACCCTGCCCCGAGTCTCCTGGCCTTAAAGGGTATTAGAGTTGCTACATTTGGGTGTGGGAGATGATAAAACTAGTGGTGTTTCTGAATCTGTCATGGAGGATGAATCATCCCCCTAAGTGCTGCCAAAAGATGACACATTTTTCTTTATGATCAACCTTGGCCATTTTCTCTTATTGGGTTTGGATCACATATTAGCAAATTTAACACTTTGTGGAGTCCAAATGGTCTCCCCCTATCATAGTCCGCTTGGTCTTGGTTAAACTTATGTAATTTCCTGTTCCTAAGTTGACCTTCCAAAGTGAATAGTTCCTGACTTAACTGTTGTAAGCAGGTTTGGCAGCAGGCCTGCCCCTCAAACAATTTGGTATCTTCATACAATTTAGTAACCTCAATCAAACTGGAATCATTGCATCTATTATAATAAGCCGATAAGGCCTCCACAAACCCCATAGATGCTTGTTGTTGCACCGCTATCCATTGTTGATCCAGTTCTTGATCTATAACATAAACTAAAGGTTGTATATAGACCCAAAGTCCTCTAGGACATATATTACTCACCATGTATGCTTTAAATAGGTAAAGATGCCACACGTTAGTGCGCATGGTCTTCATACTTTTGGACAACTTAGCAAACACATCATGACAGGATGGTGTGGATTTACCCCTGTCCAAGGGATCCCCATGAGCCTTAGTCCCTAAACCGAAAATACCAATATCATCCCTGTCAGATGACAGAGCTTTGAGGAGTTGACCCAAATCGATATTCATCCAAAATTATAAAAACTTATAAAAATCTGGGAATTGGAGCAATATCCTTTCAGGACTGACAAAAATGAAAGCAAGTGTATTGATTATACCAAAAAAGACATCAAAATGAACGATGAACTATAAGAATTATTATTATTAAACAGGTTCAAACCACACCACAAGGACACAAAAATGGTTCTAAATAACAAAACCATCCAATTTGTTAACAAATTACTTAGGTCACTGACCTGAGGAACAATAATAGCCCCTACTCTTATTAGACATGGGTTCAATGCCACAAATAAAGCAAAAATAGATGGTGCTACGTGCCCCCAAAAGAAATTGAATCCTTGAATTGGACTGCAATAGGGTGAACAATAATAGCCACCAAGAAAATGATTCAATGACTGCAAAAATTGAGTAATGCTACGTACTTCAGGCCCACTAATCCAAAAGCATAAACCAATAATGGCCTAAAGATAAGAGGCCAAAATACAGCTCTTGAGAATTCACTCCAAATATTCAAAGATCATATCTAACCATGAATGTGTCCAGGTGATTAGGTGAGCAAACCAGTATAACCTAAATCATAAGACACTCAACAGTTGCTGTCACAAGCAGACACAGAAACCCATACCCCAATGAAATATTGTTGTATAATCAAAAAAAAAAATCTAGATATTGGAAAAAGGATGAAAAAAATTGTCAGTCCACCTCAAGATATATAATTGTTCCGATTATCCACAGATAACCACAATTATGATAAAGAATGGAGCCAATGATCCTTTGTATAACTGAGAAAACCAAACAGAATTGCTTAATATCAACCCTATCAAGTCTATCTGAACAGTTTATTAGCTTCTATTTACCTATTTTTTAGTAGTTTGCTTATATAGTGTTTTTCAGCTGATTCATTGGCTTGAGGTTGTTTCTGATTACGGATTTACATCTTGGAGTTTGGATTTTGCGTTTTCGCACTCATGGTTTGGTCGTCATTGTATTACTCCTTTGGATGGGATTACATCTTTATTGGGGAATTGTAGCCTGTATACAAGACACTGGTGCTTTTGGCTGCCGTATACTGAGGATTATGCTTTGGTGACTTCACTCCGCTGTCCGGAACAGGCTTACTACATTTTTCAGAAGTGCTTTTGGAGTACTGGTTTGCCTTTATGCAGAACAGTTCCTATTTTTTGATCATCTTTGAACCCGTGTTTGACTGCAGCTGTATATTTGTTTACTAACTAGGTGGCTATTGTTTGGATTGGTTTGAGCTCTACATTGCTGTTTGCATCAAGACTTATTTGAGGAGACTCACTGAATGCAACGGATATTGCTTTTATCTCTGCAGGAGCTTGCATTTTGGATGCCATCTTTTTTTACAGAGCTGAGTGACTTTACATACTTTATCAGACTTTTTTATGGCTTTATTCAGCCTGGGAACAGTTTTGGTTTAAAAGGCTCATTGTTTAACAACACAGCATTTTGTTATATTGATCTCCTTCTTCTTGTATGTCAGTATTGTGGACTCTTCTTGGCAATCCTTTACGGCGCATATGTTATTAAGTATTTTAGGCTGTTTTTTATGCAGTTTCATTACATTATCTGTTCAGTCTAATCCATATATATATATATATTTTTTTTTTTATTCACTTGGGTCAGTGTGTTCTATATTATAGGGTAGTGATTTACCTCCATTACTGTTGGACAGTGTACCCACGGCAGCACTCTCATTTACCCTTTTTTGCAGGTTTATACTAATTTATTTTTTATGTCACAGGGCCTATTGGTGTACCCATAGACATGGGCTTACTCAGTCTTGTTCTTTGATTAACATACTAAAGGCAAGGGATATTTGGATTCTGTCGCTAGATATAACTGTTATAATTAGACTTGATAAGATTGACCTTAGGCAATTCTGTTTGGTTTTCTCTGTCATACTAAGGATCTTTGGTTCCATTTTTATCATAATCGTGGTTATCTGTGGATAATTGGAATGATTGTATATCATGGGTGGATTGACATTTTTTTCATCCTTTTTCCAATATCTAAATTTGTTTTTTGACTATGCAACAATATTTTATTGGGGTATGGGTTTCTGTGTCTGCTTGTGACAGCAACTGTTAATTGTCTTATGATTTACATTATGCTGGTTTGCTCACCTTATCACCTGGATACACTCATGGTTAGATATGATCTTTGAATATTTGGAGTGAATTCTCATGAGTTGTATTTTGGCCTCTTATCTTTAGGCCATTATTGGTGTATGCTTTTGGATTAGTGGGCCTGAGGTACTTAGCACTACTCAATTTTTGCAGTTATTGAATCATTTTCTTGGTGGCTATTATTCTCCCTATTGCAGTCCAATTCAAGGATTCAGTTTGTTTTGGGGGCACGTAGCACCATCTATTTTTGCTTTATTTGTGGCATTGAACCCATGTCTAATAAGAGTAGGGGCTATTATTGTTCCTCGGGTCAGTGATCTAAGTAATTTGTTAACAAGTTGGATGGTTTTGTTATTTAGAACCATTTTTGTGTCCTTGTGGTGTGGTTTGAACCTGTTTAATAATAATTCTTATTGTTCATCATTCATTTTGATGTGATTTTTGGAATAATCATTACACTTTCTGTCATTTTTGTCAGTCCTGAAATGATATTGCTCCAATTCACAGATTTTTATAATTTTTTATAATTTTGGATGAATATCGATTTGGGTCAACTCCTCAAAGCTCTGTCATCTGACAGGGATGATATTGATATTTTCGGTTTAGGGACTAAGGTTCCTGGACATCCCTTGGACAGTGGTAAATCCACACCATCCTGTCATGATGTGTTTGCTAAATTGTTCAAAAGTATGAGGACCATGCGCACTAATGTGTGGCATTTTCACCTACTTAAAGCATACATGGCGAGTATTATATGTCCTAGAGGACTTTGGGTCCATATACAACCCATAGTTTCTGTTATAGATCAAAAATTGGATCAACAATGGATAGAGGTGCAGCAACAATCATCTATGGGGTTTGTGAAGGCCTTATCGGCCTGTTATAATAGATGCATTGATTCTAATTTGAATGAGGTTACTAAATTGTATGAAGATACCAAATTGTTTGAGGAGCAGGCCTGTTATCAACCCTGCTTATAACAGTTAAGTCAGGAACTATTGACTTTGGAAGGTCAACTTAGGGACAGGAAAATACATAAGTTTAACTGAGACCACACAGATTATGATAGGGGGAGACCATTTGGACCCCACAAAAGTGTCAAATTTGCTAATATGGGATCCAAACCCAATAAGAGAAAATGGCCAAGGTCGATCCTAAAGAATAATGTGTCAACTTTTGGCAGCACTTCGGGGGATGATTCATCCTCCATGACAGATTCAGAAACACCACTAGTTCTATAACTCCCACACCCAAACGTAGCAACTCTGATACCCCTTTAGGGCCAGGAGACAGAGGGCAGGGCAGAAACACCACAAGAATATCCAATGTGGTGACATTATTACAAATCATGACCAACAAGTAATTGAATTTAACAATGTTCTTAACATTTCTTCACGTTTTAACTTCAACTCAAACAGAGCTGCTGAATAAAGGATTAAACTTTGTCCCTGCATTTTTTGTCCCTGAGGGTGTTTTTACTGATGATGTGAATTCCTTTTTTTTCGAACTTTGAATTTGAAATTGTTTTTTGATCAACATGATCATGAGCATGATAATCAAACATTTAATTTCCATAGGTCTAGGTTTATGCCCCCGATGGATTCCACTGTTCATCTTTTTCTCCATAGAGTTCTTAAAGACCTACACCTCCACTATTCTGACATGGTTGGCAAATCACATAATGTCTCAAAGATACAACAAGAGGCCCTAACACAGCTTAAGTCTAATAAAAATTTGGTCATCATACCGGCTGACAAAGGGGGTGCTCTAGTAGTTATGGATTGGGCCAATTATGATAGTGAAGCAAAGAGGCAATTGAACAATGAACAGCATTACATGCATATGCCCCTGGATCCTACTGGGGGTTTCAAAAAACAGACTGATGCTTTTTTGAATTTGGCAGTGGAGGAGGGGATCATTACAACTTCTATTTCCAAACATTTGATGGTGAGTGATCCCAAACCACAGTATATATATTTGCTACACATGGTCCACAAATCACTACAGAACCCTCCTGGTAGGCCTATTGTTTCGGGTAGGGGATCTCTCACTGAGCCGTTATCAGTTTATTTGACACAATATCTGCGTCCTTTACCTAGGTATGTCAAGGCCCAGATCCAAGACACAATGGAGTTCCTGCAGATCCTGCAAGACACCCAAATTGAGCCAGGATGGTTGTTATGTATCCTTGATATGTCTGCCCTTTATACTAATATACCACATTGTGCAGGCTTGTTAGCACTGGAACATTGGTTAACAATATCAGACCTCTACCCACCAGCATTTAACATGTTTCTTTTGGTAATAACTGAACATGTACTAACCAAGAATGTATTCTATTACCAGGATTGTTGTTATTTGTAAATGCAGGGTACCGCTATGAGGGCTTCATTTGCCCCTATATATGTCAATCTTTTTATGGCATATATGGAAGAATAATTGATTTATGATCCCCTTCACAATCTGTATTGTTTGAAATTGACATTTGGCATTGTTATTTGGACAACTGCTGGCTGGTATGGAGACCTGATGTTGCTTTTTTAAAAGAGTTTTTGGATTACATCAATAGCAACAAATGGGGTATTCATTTTACATGCAACTTGGATCTGATCCAGATCACTTTTTTGGATGTTCTGGTAAGCAGGAATCCCAATCACACATTGGACACACAGGTTTACTGGAAATTTCCGGAATACAATGCCTTGTTGCATGCCTCTAGTCATCACCCTCCCCATATCATGCGCAAGATACCTAAATCCAAATTTATGAAAATCAAGCATATTTGCTCTGACTCCAACACTTATTAACAACAAAGGCATGACCCGGTGGGTAGATTCGGGGCACGGGGGTACAAATCAGGCACCATAACCATGGCTTGTAGGGAGGTATCTTCATTAGATAGACAGGATCTGATGCGATATAAAGATAGGTCCCCCTTTTCAGGATTCACATATGAGATTCATCACTACCTATGGGCGCAATACACATAATCTTTTACAAGTGATCCATTGTAATTGGAATATTTTGATGGGAGATGTCAGGCTTGCCAATATGTTACGGAGAGATGCCCTTTTGGGTATAGGAGAGGTAGAACATTGGGTTCTTTTTTTACTCACTATAAAACTGGGTTCTTGAATGTTCAATCACAATGTCAAATAACAGTAATGGGGGATCATCTGGTTAGCTGTTTCCCATGTGGGCACTCTACTCATTTCATTCGGGTGGACAAGATCAAACAATTCACCAGCAGGAATACTGGCCCAGGTTTATGATATAAAGTTCTTAGCTAATTGCTGTAGTGAATGGTTGATTTATTTGGCCACCTACTCATGTTCTGCTTTTTATGTGGGACAAACTTCGAGACGTGTGAAACTCCGTATTAGTGAACACATCAGTGATATCAAAAATAAGAAAGCAAGCAGTGCTTTGTATAAGCATGTTTTGAATCACCCTACAGCCAATTTTAGATTTACTGTAATAGATATAGTCATTGGTAAGAAAGGGAACAAGGTTGGGTGGCACAATATATTAAATTCCAAACAAAGAAAATGGATCATTAAACTGGGGGGGGTGGTTATTCCCTCCTGGGCTCAATGAGCAATTGTGACCAATCACGTTTTCTTGCCAATAAACTGTTGCATATATTATGTGGCTATTTGTGGAAGTTTTGTTACACTGAGGAGGGCTATGTAATTTTTTTGCGGAAACTGGTCTCTTTATTGTCACATTAAATATATTTTTTTCCACACCACTTTGGGCTGGCAGTTCTCTTTTGGACTTTGCTTATCTTTTTGGTGCCATGCCCTTGCCGTACCTGCTGAGGCTGGCTGCTGTGTAAATTTTGCATTATCCACATTCAGGAGTGGATTATTGCTATTATACTATGACATTATTTAAGAAAAAAATCTCTGTTTTTCTAATTAATGTCATTGCCCAAGTAGAGTTTAGTGTTCTTCCACCATCGTAAAAGATATGTACTAGACATACCCCAAGTCTGTACATGCTGCACAATACATTGCTGCATCTGCCATTGGCTGTTTGTATGTTTTATGGTAAGGTTGCTGGAATTATTTTCTCCTTTTTTCTTATTATGATTTTATCCCTGTTATCAGTTTTGATTTCCTCCTAAATCACTGAGAATAACAGTAATGTAATAATGCCATAGAGTTTTTTGGTTATTTATTTATTTGTTTTTTTAATGAAAAATGCATGTTGATACAGAATCTATTGCTGTATTATTGAAATGTATTAGGGTTATAGTGAGATTTTTTTCTTATTTTTTGTAAACATGCATATAGCCTAGCACTGTATTGATTTCTACTACTGCATTCTATACTGACCTAATCAGTCAAAGCACTAAACAATGATAACAGCTATATTATCTTCCCTTTCTGTGAAACTCAGTTTTAACACCTCCATCTAGCATCCTTCCTTGCCCCCCCCGAGTATATTACCTTCCATTTATTTACAACCAATGTTAACCGCCACACTGCAGAATATTTCTGTAGTATCTGTATATATCACAACAATTCCTAATTAATGTAATGTTTTTTTTCACTGCAAATAGCATTGTGCCAGTAACAGATTGTTAGTTTGAGTGGCGCACAGCTACAGTTATCCCACTCCACAAGGGGGGATCCACCTTAGATCCCGGAAACTACCGTCCCATCAGTCTGACAAGCCTTATCTGCAAGGCCATGGAGCATATTATCATGGAACTTATAAACAAAGACATTGGCAACCTTCAAACATTGGACCCCACCCAGTTTGGGTTTGTGAAGGGCCGATCTTGTCTCCTGAACTTGATTGACTTCTTCGAATCAGTCTCCAGAACCATGGACAAGGGTAAGGTGGTCCACACAGCCTATCTAGACCTTGCCAAGGCCTTTGACACCATCCCCCACTCTGGAATCATAGATAAACTTACTAAGCTGGGCATTAATCCCTACGTCACCCAATGGGTTGCTAACTGGCTTACTGATAGCACCCACACTGTAAAAGTAGCCGACTCCAAATCCAGCTCCAGACAAGTGACAAGTCGAGTACCTCAGGGTTCAGTCCTGGGACCACTCTTGTTTGGCATCTACTTCTCTGAAGTACAGGCCAACATTAAGGGACTCTGGATAACAAAGTTTGCAGATGACTGCAAACTGGGAGCCATTATTGAATCCCCAAATGATGTGGATACTCTACAAAAGGGCCTTACAGAAACAGATGCTTGGTGCCAGAGCCATGGGCTCAAGCTCAATGCCAAAAATGTATAGTTATCCCTTTGGGAAAAACATGTATCCGTGAATTACCATATAGGTGGCAGTACACTAAACACCGAAAGTTTGATAAGAGACTTAGGGACACAGGTGGACAGTGGTCTCACCTTCGATAACCACATCGCCACAACAGTCAGGAAATCCTTCTATGTGGCACACCTCATCACTAAGGGCTTTTCATCCAGAAAAAAGGAGGTCATTGTCCCACTGTACTCATCCCTCATTAGACCCATTATAGAATACAATGCCCCATTTAGTATGTACCTCTCAAGACATCTGCTACAACTGGAAAGCCACAGAAATACATCGCTAAAAGAATCACAGGCCTAAAGCAGATGCCCTACGCTGACCACCTTAAAAAACTCCAGCAATACTCTGTTGCATATCGTCTACTCAGAGGCGATCTTTGCTTAACATACAAGGCCATGTCAAACCCAGAGCTGTTGGACATGCTACACTTAAAGAAATCCCAATCCCTCAGAGCCACAAGCTCCAGGGATCTAAACCTTGTCATCACGATAAACAAAACATGCTGGAGGGATAGGTTCCTGACCCAGAGATTCCCCAGACTCTAGAATAGATTACCCATACATGTCAAGCAGAGTGCCTCTTTGGTCCTCTTCAAAAGGAACCTTGACGATTGGATGGGAGAAAGGAAATTCACCCCGGGGATCACATCAGTCGCCCTGCTAGACAGCGGTCCAGGAAAGTAAATAGTGTGGGAAGAAATAGCCAGGGAATTGTTATGGCTAGGCTTGTATAGGCCCTAGGGCTGATAGCCTAGTACCAACTTAAGAACCTATGAACCTATGATGCATTACTCCTCGTCTAAAGTCTGTCTGCTACAGTTTTCTGGTAAACAGCAAATGTCAAATGTGGCAAACTATTTCTAGGATCACAGCAATATTAAAATTTGAGATTATTAGTATTTATACAATAAGACTAAGTTTACATTCAAAAAAACACATGCTGATTGGACAGAACACACACCCTGCCCAATATAAATTGACCATTCCCAATAGTAAAGAGTCTGGTCTGCCGTTCATTCTAACAATCTCTGCAAAACATAGAACACAAAATTCACTCTGCATAACAGAAGTTGTGTTATCTTCAGCTCTGCAAAGTGAAGAACACAAACACAAACCAAACATTGTATGTGTGTGTGTGTGTGTGTGTGTGTGTGTGTGTGTGTGTGTGTGTGTGTGTGTGTGTGTGTGTATGTGTGTGTGCGTGTGTGTGGAAATAAACTACCTCCCTTCTGTTTAATATAGTATTTTCACTGGTTTATGGAGAAGAGGTCAGGGGCAACTGTAATTGTTTGCTTGCAGCTACAACTGCTTTGTTTTCCCTGTTTTGTGGAGATAGCAGTTGAGCAGCTGTGATTATTTGATTTAATAATCACAGCTGCCCAGTGTTTGTGAGAATATAGCTGTTATCATTGTTTAGTGCTTTGACTGATTAGGTCAGTATAGAATGCAGTAGTAGAAATCAACACAGTGCTAGGCTATATGCATGTTTTTTAATAGAACAAAGTGGAATAAACATTTTGATCTGAAGTAGTTAACTTCATTTGATCAGCAACTTGTGGGGTTTGGATCCGACACGGATCCAAGCCAGCAGCATACCAGGCAAAAGATCCGAGATCCAAGCTCCTCCCCCCTACCCATACTACACTGCAACCTCCTTCCAATCCCCAGATCTTGTTTGCCGCGGCTTTGCCAGCATGGGATTTTTGAACTCCAGCCAAGTTTGTCAGGGTTTTTGAAATTTTTTGGTCTGTGTGTGCCCCTTTGATATTTTTATTGATAATTATTAGTTTATCTCTCACTACGGATTTCCTTCCTCACTAGATATTTGCATTTTGTAGTTTGAAAGTTGTTAACTTTCTGTCAGTGTAGGCCCCCCTTCCCGCCCGTAGAGTGTGTGTGTGTGTGTCCGTTTACTATGTCGGAAAGTCAGAAAGTGACTTTCTCTATGTGCATGACGGTCACACTCTGTGTGTAGTTTGCTTGGGGGTGCCTCATTTGTCATCCGGCTGCAAACTCTGTGCAGCCTTCAACCTGTGGGATTGCAGGAACAAGTTAATTCTGGCAGGTCTTCTACCCGCGGAATCAACTTCTGCCTCTTCTGCTTCCACAGCTTTTTCACCAGCCACAGCTGTGGCTGTCCAGCCTTCTAACCCTCCTACCCTGTCTGGGACTCACCCTACCACCTTTCCACAGGGAGAGAGAGAGAGGCCAAGAAAGAGAGAATGAAAGAAAAACACAGGGAGACAGAGAGACATTCAGAAAAAGAAAAATATAGAGATAGAGAGAAGGGCCTCAAGTGGCAGGCCGAGTTGGATCCAACGGCCCCTCCTGCTAAGGTGATTTTGTCACCTGTTAAAGTTACCAGGCCATACTCCCCTTGGCTCCATTCATCACGTTTTTCTCTGGAGCTGGAGGAGGCTAGACCACCCTTGAGGTCGTCTTCGTGTCGGCTCTCCTGGCCGGCGTCAGTGGCATCCTCGAGATCGACTTGGAGCATCTCTGAAGCAGACATAGATCAGATGATGTGAAGCTTTCTACAAACTCAACTGCAGATGGGGGTGTTGCTGGCTCCCTCTCCCTCTGGTGCGGGGAGTTCGGCTCCTTTTTTCACCCCGATAGCTCCTTCTCCGATCCACTACCAGATCTCGGAGTCTATGGATCCAGGGGTTGGCACCAATGGTACCTTCAGCCTCGATGCCGGCCATCCCCACAAGTCTGTCAGATCTGCTTTCGGACACGAGCTCTCGGAGCCGAGAGTTGGGCATCAGATCCGAGGGGATGAGTGTGTCATCGGCTCCGTTGTGGTCGAGGCATACCGTCCCTTTGGGTCTGGCTGTTCCAACTTTGGCTCCGATCCCTTCATTGGATCCAAGGGTCATGGCTACCCTCACCACCAGTTTCAGGGAAGCTGGTACTCCTTCAGCATTCGACATTGTGGAGAGGGTTCTCTCTGAAGTATCGAGACCACTCACTCTTTCCTCGGGGTCCATCCCTGCCCCCTTGCAGTTGGGCTTGTCTTCCATCATCCAGTCCCCCCAGGGACAGCCTGTGTCTATTGCACCCCAGCCAGTTCCCCTAGAGGAACACAAAACCATTTGTGAGCCCTCCCCGGAAAGTCCACGCGAGGAGGTCCCTCACAAATGCCAGTGTAAAAGGAGGCACTTGGACTCCCCTGAGTCCCTCACTGATGATACCGACTTGGAAGAAGGGGAAGGTTCCCCCAAATCACTCCCCCCGAAGACATCTCCTTTGGAGACATTATTGAAATCCTTCGTCAGAGGGGGGGGGTCCACCCAAAAACCTTCCTCTGATGAGTCGGTATTCTTGGAGGCATTCAACACAGGCCCATCTACCTCTTGGGTGTTTCCCCAGCCGACTCTCTGGTGGACCTTATCACCACCAGAGCTTGGAAAGAGCTGGACACTGTGGAGCCAATACCCAAAAGGCCCGACAAAATATTGAGCCCCCCGGCAGATAGAGCTTCTTGGAGCAAAGGTTCCCCGGTTGATGGAGTCTCCCCTGGAATCCATGTTGGCCGAGGATAAATGGTCCTTCTTGGCTCATATGGCCACTCTCAAGTCTGTGTCCAATACGTCCATGTGTTTACTCTCTCATGCCACCAAGGGAGCCGCTAGGGCTAACGGGTCCGGCATCACGTTAAGGCGTCACGCCTGGCTCCATCTTTGCGATTTCTGGGAACCCTTCAAGGCGTCCTTCTCTAACGCACCCTTTGATGGTTTGACCCTGTTCGGGAAGACTGTCCGCGATACGCTTGTCCAGAGCGAGAAAGATGGGAAAATGCTGTCAGCTGTTGGGATTCGCTTCTCTAACCCTCAAAGGTCCTTTTCCAGGAACCAGCAAGGGCAAAAGAAGCTGTGGTTCTGGAAAACTCAGCAGTCCCAGAACGCTCAGGACTCCTTCTCCCCCAGAGGCAGAGGGGGGACAAGGTGGACACCAGCCTAGAGGCAGAGGGAGGCCAAAGAACTTCGGGTCACAGGAACCTTTTTCAGATCGACCCGTGCAGCAACCCTGAGGGGTTGTCCGACTGCTCCTCTCTGGAGGCAGTCAGGGGGTGTTTTTCGATGCACCCAGCCCAATGGAAGTCCATCACGACAGATCGCTGGGTGCTTCGAATAATATCCAGAGGCTATTCTATTCCCTTCACAAACAAGCCCCCTTACACAAGGCACCCATTCAGAGGGAGGCCGCGGCTTTGAAAATACAAAAGCTGCTAGAAAAAAAGAGCCATCCAGCAGGTGCTCCCAGACCATTCCAGATCAGGCATCTATTTCGGGTTCTTTTTGGTGCCAAAAAAGACGGGGGACCTAAGGCCGATTCACGACCTATCAACAATGAACCTGTTCATTGTCAAGGAAAAGTTCTGGATGATCACACTTCAACCCATCCTGCCCTTCCTGTAGGAGGAAGATTGGTTGTGCTCGATAGACCTCAAGGATGCGTACTACCATATCCTGATGGACAGGCAATCCAGGAGGTTCCTCCGCTTTTGGCTAGGGGCCAGTCATTATCAATTCAGGGTCCTACCCTTCGGTCTCACCACAGCCTCCAGGGTGTTCATCAAGGCAAGGTCATGGCAGTTGTAGTGGCCCACCTGAGACTTCAGGGCATTCAGGTCTTCCCGTACTTGGACGACTGGTTCCTCACCGCCCCCACCAGGCATCTACTTTCTCCAGATGTCACCTCAGCTGGGGATTACCATAAATCTCAGGAAGTCTTCCCTTCAACCAGTTCAAGTGTTAGACTTCATAGGGGCAAGAATAGATTCTCTTCAGGTCAGGGCATTCTTGACTCCAGACAGACTACACAGTCTGGCACTTCATGTGTTAGCACTTCTGCAGTCCCCTGCACCCCCAGCAGAATTAGTCCTGAGAGCCTTCGGGTCAATGGCAGCAGCTATCAACCTGATCCCTTGTGCTGTTCTGCATATGAGAATTCTACAGTGGACTTTGCAAGTTCAGTAGTCGATACTTCATCAACCTCTAGATTTTCTGATTCCTCTGAGCAGAGTGTGCAGAAATTCTGTCACGTGGTGGCTCTGATCCCAGAATTTGCTGGAGGGACATCCTTTTGTTGCACCCCAACTCCAGGGTGGGGGGGCACAGTTCAGGCAGGAGTGTTCAAGACATGTGGACTCAAAGCGAGACCGTTCTGCATATAAATGTTCTAGAGATGAGAGCGGTCCTTTTAGCGTTGCAGGCCTTTCATGCTTATCTTCCTCTGGGAACTATTGCGATCCAGTCAGGCAATATGTCAGTGGTCTGGTATATCAACAAACGGGGGGAACCAAATCTTATCCCCTTTGTCGAGAGGCCATGAGAGTCTGGGAATGGGTGATCTCCACCAAACACTTTCTGATAGCAACGCACATTCTCGGTCGGTCCAACATGTTGGCAGACAAATTGAGCAGAACTATCCTTTCTCCCTACGAGTGGTCTCTGAACCCTTGTGTAGTGGAACAGATCTTCCTCAAGTGGGGTCAGCCTTGCTGCGATCTCTTCGCATTGCCATCCAACGCGAAGTGCAGCGATTTTTTGCCCTAATCCCCCCCGATGGGGGAAGCCCCCAGAGACGCTCTTGTTCATGCTTGGCCATCTAGTCTTCTTTATGCGTATCCCCCTTTCCCGCTCATGACAAAATTCTTACAGAAAGCTCGCCGGTTGGGGAGCAGAATCATCCTCATAGCCCCATTTTGGCCTCATCAAGTCTGGTTCCCCTGCCTATGGTCTCATCTCATAGCTCCACCTTGGATCTTGGATCCCATTCTGGATCTGATTCGCCATCTCTCGGGAATGCTTCCTCCGAATCTGGACAGCCTGAAGCTCACAGCTTGGCTGCTCCAGTTCCACTCGTTGCTAGGACTCCCGGTATCTCTTCCCCTGTTAAATCTATCTTAGATGCGGCACATAAATCCTCTACCAGGAAAATTTACTGTAGCAAATAGAGACATTTCTCCATTTGGGCTTCACAGAGAAATCTGGATCCTTTTAGCGCTCCGATCCTAGCGGTATTAGACTTTATGTCTTATATCTTCCAGCAAGGAGCCAGCTCTTCCACAGTGAAGGTCCAGCTGGCGGCTATTTCTCATTTCCATGTAGGAGGCAATTTAGGCTCTCTCGCTGCTGCCAGAATTTGTAAGACTTTTTTGAAAGGCACTTTTCTTCTGAGACCTCCTATTAAGAATCCGTCCCCGCCATGGGATCTGACTGCGGTTCTTCAGGCCTTAGTTGCACCTCCTTTCGAGCCCTTGGCATCAATTGACTTAAATTCTTGTCATGGAAGATGGCTTTTCTGGTAGCTATAACCTCAGGCAGGAGAGTGTCGGAGCTTCAGGCTCTTTGTATGGAACCCCCATATCTTGTGTTTCATAAGGACAGGGTGTCTCTCAGGACTAATCCATCTTTTCTCCCTAAAGTTGCTTCTGAGACAAACATTAATCAATCTATTAATTTGCCTGTCTTTTTCCCTAATTTTCAGAACAAAGGTGAATACAAACTTCATCTGCTGGATGTTCACAGGCAGTTACATTTTTATTTGCACAGAACGGTGATCTTTTGTAAATCTGATCAACTTTTTGTTTCCTTTGCTAAGCCTTTTTTAGGGAAACCAGTTTCAAAGGTGACTCTCGCAAGGTGGATTTCCCTTTGTATCCTACAAGCATATAGAGACCTTGGTTTACCAGAACCAGTAGGAGTTCATGCTCATTCTACACATTCTATGGCAACGTCTGCAGTATTCTGGTCTAGTTTCCCCTGGATGACATTTGCTCGGCGGCTACCTGGGCGTCCTCTCACACCTTTATTACTCATTATAAACTGGATTTGGTGTCTAGAGGAAGGGCTTCCTTTGGCTCTGCAGTGTTCGGAATATCCTTCCTTAAGGGCCTCCCAAGATTTCTGGTAGCTGGGGACTCTGTCCCACAGGTTGCTGATCAAATGAAGTTAACTACTTCAGATAAAGAAGTTATGTACTCACCATAACGTTCCATCTGAGTAGGTAAACTTCATTTGTCAGCAACCGTCCCTCCCTCCTTCCCCCTTACCCTGGCGATTATTTTTGCTGAGCTTGATGTTCTGAGTTCACGAGCTTGAGGTTTGTCCTTGGTTCAGGGGTCTCAAGTTTTAGTTTGTTGGTGTCACATGTGGAGTGGCAAACTCGATCTGAGGATTGGAAGGAGGTTGCAGTGTAATATGGGTGGGGGGAGGAGCTTGGAGCTTGGATCTTTTGTTTGGTATGCTGCTGGCTCGGATCGGAACTTATTTTTTTCAGAGGTGACTGTTAGCCTGACTGCATCCTGGTATGCTCAGGCCAGTAACCTCAGACGTTGCCTTAGTAATAAAAGTGACCAGCTTAAAGAAGTGAAAGGTAACTATAGTGACACCACAAGGCCAAAAGGAAAATCAAAGGAATATTACCTAAAGACCTTACAAAATACATTTTAAGTGGAAGTTAACGTATGTATGTATATATGCTCATCATATAATAATCTGAGTATCACATGACAAAAAGACCATGTCGGAAACAAGAGAGGAAATGCACCCCAGAAGATTGGCTGCTGGCATCTCATACTGTTTGAAATAAGGATGTGACTTTTTCCCTTAAGCATAAAATTCTGTTCCATTTTAATGTTTGGTCACATCCTTCATTGATGTGTGCGTAATAATAATGATATGGTACACAGTCCAAATATATTCCTTCCATAAATTAACACAGTTATTGCATTAACTGATGTCACCCTGCTTACTCTTTCGGTCCCTACCACTAGTAATGAAAGCACTATAACATTCTTGTTTCATCTTAGGGTTTTAAATAACTGTTAATTAGATTAACAAGTTTGCACATGGAAGTGTTAAGCAAAAAATACATTGCACATCCATCTATTTGAGCAATAAACTTGAACATGCTAATAAACATTTATATACTTTTTGCAGCTATTTAGCACCTTCAAGTGCTAAACTTCTGGCATTTTTTAAATGTAGTTTAACATTTTGGCAGTTTATCCCCTCTGGTCTGTCTGGTGAAAAAAGCTTTCTCCATTACTATTTTTCTCAGCAGTACAGAAGTTTTGTCATTACACAACACTAATCAGTAGGTAATGAGAAACATATTTAATTTGTGGAACTGAATGAAAAAAGAAGAACACAGATCCCGTTTTACTTTATATCCACACTACAGTGAGCAAAGATGCATACCACTATTTTGTAGACCTTGCTTCTTTGTACTACCTTCTAGTCTCTATCAGAAGGCAGATCTGTGTTCCACCTCTGTGGTTAGGAAAGCCTTCAACAGTTTTGTATGCTAAGTTGCCTATAATCTAAAATGGTTGATGTGGTCAGCTTCTGTGCTAAAGGAATGCACATACTGACTTTCCTGCTGTAGATTCAAAGTTGTTACTTTACTGCTAGCTGAACTTGATTTTGTAAGTGACTTCAGATAGTGAGATACTGTTACATAACTATCTTCCTATCTGAAATACTGGCTTTTGTGCTCATTTGTTAATAGAAGTACAGCTGTACTTACTGTACACTTTGCTTCTTTTCTGGTCACTTATGTTATGGCCACTTCAGTGTTGTGTGCTTCTTTCTTATTCTCGAATGCTTACATTTTATCAGGAAACAAATTCATATTTGCAGCTTTTCCTAAGTCTTAATCTTGTTCTTACGTAAGTCTAACATGTTATGTTATTCGGTACTACTAATTTGGTCTTAATAATTACAAATATTCCTCAAAATTAATGGTTATTAAGAGTTTTTTTTTTTAGTTTATATTTGGTTTAACATGCCATACCTGTCTGCAGTTCACTTTCTGAAGAAGTGTTCTAAAGAGATTTCTGAGTTAAAACTTTAGGCCTTCCTGTTCCATCTTTGATTATCTAAGCAGTCTGTGCACTGCTCCACAGCAGGTTTTACAATATAGATAGCCTTGTCACTCTGTTCAAGCTTGTGTAACTATGGCAACCCTTACCTTGAAGCTTGCTGGGTAGTCACTGGCTGCAAGTGACATCCTTATCTTTTTGTTTCCCACTTACTCTACCCCACCTTATCTTTAGTTAATTGTACATGTTCTATTTCATGGAGTTCCCTAATACTTCCTTGTTGACAAAGTGACTACTGACCATTCTACTATGTACCTTGCAAGTAAACTTAACGAGACTGTAAAGCCATTTTATGAAGCTTTAATTCTGCCATGTCTTTTGAGAAATATTTCATAAATTATTGGGATATCAACTTTATTTGCTTATCTTTATAGCACACTGGCCATTATGTACATCAATGGGGTCTTTTTTTTGTACCAATAACCCCCCCCAACTCTAAACTCATTGTTTAATATAGTCATATGTAAATCCTCACAATCCTTCCCTCAGGTCTTATTACTGTAAATTAAGACCTATTTACAAAGACATTGTTTATCGAATATGCAACTGAATGCAAACCTCGAATTTCTTTAATGAATGAGTAGTTCATTATTTGGATATGCCTGTTTTTTTTTTTTTTTTGTCTTGCTTCGGATAATATTAAGTCCATTATTAATTTCTGAACTTTGTAAAGTTGGAGTTGTTAATCAGTGTTTGTTTGAAAGTCAAACCCATGATTAAAATTTATACCAGATACACATCCTTTATATGTTAGTTGCATTGCTTCTGTAAAGAATTTACCCCATAGGAACTAAACCTGATTCTGTCAATGTTTGGCTCTTGTCACTTCCTAGAACATGTACATATAATCTGCATCTAACTGACTTCATCTCCAGTGAAATGACTACCACCAGGGTATATGATTTCTCTTTCATACCGTGTATTCCTTTACTTTCTAAGATTATCTGTTACAGCTCTTGTAGTTTTATGTATGTATGTATAAGGGACTGGGAAGTTCTAAGCATGTATACTGCTAATGGGAAAATTGTGTTTTTTAATGCACTGATTTAGCAGACAGAGTTAATTTAAATATGTTTGATAGTAATGAACACTGTATCTTGCCTTTTAAGATATGCTTATTTTTGTCCATTTTGACTTGAATTGTGTAGTGTATTGTAAATCTTAATTAAAGGCTCATCACAGATATGGACACATGGACCCGAACCGTACTTGAACCAAGTCTAACAACTACTATATTGTTTTCATTACACTTCAGTCCTAAATATTCTTCAGAACTTCTACTTGTATTCATAACTGGATTGGTACGTTAATCTGCTCTTTAGAGTATGAAAATATTAACATACATTAGAATATTAACAACATACATATGACCCATGAACATTAAGAAGATATTTCCTCCTTTTACCCTGGACTGATAAGTTCTTCAAAAGTAACCTGACACTTTTCAGCAGTGCTTCTGTTACTGTAATAAAAGGTAAAATCCTTATCCAGTAGCTCTTTATATAAATCTATCTTCCAGCACCTCTATATTAACTATAAAGTCAAACATGAATACATTATAAAGTACTTTGATCCAGCCCATAAATCTTGTTGCAGTACTTTACCTTTCCATATCTTTAAGGATGCAGTTCCAGCTTATATAAAATAAACACCAGTTCTGATTTCTGTAGCCTCAGTTTAATTTTTAAGAATTAAATTTGCAGCTATCCACCAGTTATCTATAACCAATCGGTCCTTTTCAAACCTAACTTGTGCAATGCATATTATTCTTGATTAGGCTTGATCAAGCCCTTTCACTAGATTTTTAGCATCGGACAAAGTTTGCTATATCAGGTCTCCTTCTCCTTTTGGATTCTCTTTCAAGTTAAAGATTTACTTTGAGTGCTCACCTGTTCCTGAATTCTGTATGATTTTAGCTGTATAATTGCTATCTTCATTTCTTCTCTCCCTCTGTATCTCTCTAGTTTGAAATGAAAGTCTTTATTAAGGAAGAATCACATTTTTCTGGCTAATCATGCCTTGTAATTGGTTTCTATTTAATATCTCCAATAAAAATGTTTAAAAACTGTTCATATTTCTTTTGTTGTGAACTGTAATTCAAATTGCATGTTCTTAACTGTATAGAATATAGTTTTGCCTTTTCTTCTTAAATCCAGGCCAGTAAGTTTTTTTTATCTCCATTTAACTATGTGTGTTTCCAATTTTAACAAAGTTTGTTTCTGCTTGAGCAAATCATTTTTAACTCAGTGTCTGCTTTTAATGTTTGCTCCTTCACAAATAACAATCGTTTGGTCTTGTGATGCATACTTTCTGAATTTGAGTAGGTTGTTCTTTTTCTGCTACGATTCTTCTCTTTTTTTCTGTCTCTTCCTTGCTTTGCCATTTAATTGTTTTTCTGTCCTTATTACTGTGCAATAGCTCACTGCTGGACATCCCACCAGCTCATACTTTCTTCTGTTACATTTGCATGGGAATTTTCTACAACTTAGTAAAATAGTGTTTTGTCTGTCTTCTGGCTGTGTATTCTTTTAGGCACAGTTTGGCATCTCTGTTATATATGCCTCCCTCCCTCGTCATTATTATGTATGGTAAGTGTAATGGCTGTTGCTCTGACTTTGAGTATTACTTTGTCTGACCAAGTTGTGGTAGCTATGAAATTTCCATTAATACAAGACTTGTTCTACTAATCTTTAGTTCAACATTTCTAGAGAATGTGATCTAAAGCTGTTCTTCATGACACTGTCCCTGTAAAAATTGCATTTTTTTTGTCAATACTTGATTGTTGATGCCTTGGGTGGTGGCTGATAGGGTGAAATAAGTATCTGCTAGTAGTCATATCTTCCTCAAAGTTATACTGCATGTTTTGTGTGTTTGTGTTTATAAGCAAGTGTTTGTCAATGAAGAATGTTGACTTGCTCTGGAGGTGTGCTGTAGTGTTACTGGTTAAAGATGTGTGGTTAAAAATGATGATGGGTATATTGTCTTGATAAATAAAAATACTTGGTTTTCATAAATGCTGTCAAAAGTATTAACAAACTAATAAAATTGATTTTAAATGCTTTAAAGGAAAATACCATAAGGAGCATAATTCATTTTGCTTTTGGTGAAAATAATTAATTGAAACTGTTGTCATCAGAGCTAGTTTGAAACTTTCTTCTTTTGCAGTTTCTGATTGGGGTAATCAATGTACAATAGTTTAAAATGAGTGTGTTTAAGCAAAAAATGAGGAGGCAGTATCAAAAGCACTATTAAACAATTGAAAATGACCTTACATGACTAGAGGAAGAAAGATAATCCCAGAATCCCAGGGAAAGCAATAAACATGTTGCTCTTAATAAGTCACTTTCATTGCTGTTACAAGTACTGCCAGAAACAATGTTGAATAATTGAAATTGATTTTACCCAGGCTAAACTGAGGCATTCCTGATCTGCTTTTTGTCAACATGCAGAAGCAACTTGCAGCATTTTGAAATTGAAGATACAAACTCAAATGGCTTCAGGTGACTGATTTCCAGTGTGTAACTTTGGTGCCTTAATTTACTTTAGCATTTTTAAATTGTTCCTTTGAAGCAATAGCAAAAACAGACAATCCGGACCACCAGGCTGATAAAAAAACAGTAGTTTAATAAAATGCAGTAGGTAAAATGTAGTAGGTTAGCGCTTTCAGGCATGAAAAACCCTTCAGACCCTTCTTCAGACAACATACAAAAGTTATGAATGCCTTTTAAAATACATAACAGCCAATCAAAAACTCAGTAAAAAGCCCTCCTCTTTTTTAAAAAAGGCTTGATAGGAATAACACAATTCAGACCAGGTGCTCTATCAGCACCCAGATTAATTATTCATCTAATTTCACTACATTCTGTTATATTTCTCAGATCACTCCCCCCCCCTCCTGGTTGGATGAATAACCTGCAAAACCATAAAAGAAAATACATGCCCAGGGTACTGCTTTACATGCTGATACAGGGCATAATGTATATTGGCTGTACGTATAGCTGACAAATGTTGTAACACCCTGTCTTTCAGTCTACAGTTCGTTTTACCAACATAAAATGAACAACATTGCATACAGTCAGCCAAGTATATAATATTGCTGTTCAAACAGTCAGCATATTGTTTCAATGAATAGCTCTTTCCAGATAGTGGATGGATGAATATGTTGTTATGTCTAATATATTGACAAGCTTTGCAAGGTCTACAATTGAATCACATCAGAGACAGATAGAATTGCGATTTAAGGAGGAATATCATCAGATTAAGCTTAATGACCTGTATTGTGCTGTGGCAGCTTATGACTCCAAATTGCAACATATTAAAATGAAAAAACTTTCAAGAGACTATAAGTATTTTGTGCAGGGGCATATTTTCACATGGCCAAGGAATGTCCCTCCATGGAATTAGCCTTCTGTGACATCTAATTAACAGGCTAATGAACATTCCACCTTAAAATCGGATGTAAGAGGCAATGCAGCTGATATAGGGATCAGGATGGAAGTGATGACATCATCAAATGTCGGCACAGCACCTAGGCAAGACTCTACTGTGGAGGTGATTAACCAGCAGCAGACAATGCCACAAGGGACTTCTAACACCACACAGATGGTGTTAAACATACTAATGTGCTGGGAGCTCAACCAAAAACCATGAGCTCCTCTTTTCACATTTTACCTGGACCTGTGAAGAAGAAAGGGAACCTGAACTGAGGTCATTCGTTGAATCACAATGCAAAGAGGTTAAAAACATCTATGTGACTGCCAATGGCAATAGAGACTGTAATGTATATAATATTTCGGATTATATTTTATCTGATGCTGAAAATTATGTTTTGAGCAAGGGACTTACATTCATTCCAAGTACAGGGTCAAGTTTTAGTAACTGTGTGTTAGATTTGAGAATGTTTGTCAGAAATGTTGACTTGAAACATATTTATGGTGCAGAATCTGTTCCTACGGTGTGTGTTCTTAGGCAACCAAGTACATTTAACCCCCTGTCAAGCAAGTGGTTGAAACTTTTATAAAAGCCTGTGAAGATGATATTTTTAAGTTTTTGAACACTAAAAACAAGCATCTTTTTCATAACATGAACTGTGAGCAATGCCAAGCATTAAGGACACTTATAGAGAATAAGAATATCATAATAAAACCTGCTGACAAGGAAGGGGTGGTTGTAGTCATGAACAGTGACTTCTATCATAATAATGTTCTCGTGTTGTTAAGGGAATCAAATACTTATCAACAGTAAACACCAGCTGATATCAATAGGATTATTGGTAAAGTTAAGCTTGAGTTTTCCAACTTAAGGTTAAGCAACCGTATTAATGAAGACACTTTTAAGTTTATATTGATTGAACATCCTGTTCCATTTTTCAAAGCTTTACTGAAAATACATAAAGATCCCAGAATCCCACCATTATGTCCAATTGTATCTGGAAGGGGGTGGGCTACTGAACATGCTTCAATATGGGTAGAGGTTCATCTAAGAAAGTGTTTGGTTTCTGTACCTAGAATATTATAGGTTCATAGGTTCATAGGTTGGTAGTAGGCTATCAGCCCTAGGGCCTATATGCTCAGCCACAATTCCTGGCTATTTCTTCCCACACTATTTACTTCCCTGGACCCCTGTCTAGCAGGGCGACTGACGTGATCCCCGGGGTGAATTTCCTTTCTCCCATCCAATCATCAAGGTTCCTTTTGAAGAGGACCAAAGAGACACTCTGCTTGACACAACTCATTTTTTGCAATCTTTACACAGTTACTTAGGTCCCAACACTGACTGTACAGATTATTTGTTTGTAACCCTGGATATAAACATTTTGTTTACAGTAATTACAAAAGAATATGGCTTGATGGCCATTGAGGCCTTTTTGCAACAAGTACAAATCTTGAATCAAACTGATATTGACCGTGTAAGTTTACTGTTAGACTGTGTGTTGAGCAACAATATTTTTATAGGTTCATAGGTTCATACTAGGCTATCTGCCCTAGGGCATTTATAAGCCTAGCCAGAGTGTGTTTAGCTTTCGCCACCCATTTTAAATTAATTTTGCTATGCCCTTTTTCGAGGTTAGTATACTGTGTCTCTGTCTAACAGTGACACAGAAGTGATACCTGGGGTAAACCTATGATCTCCCATCCACTCATCAAGATTCCTCTTGAAGAGAGTCAATGAGGGACTCTGCCTAACCTGGACTGGGATTTTATTCCAGAGTGAAGGGAGCCTCTGGGTTATGAATCTGTCCCTCCAGCATGTCCTATTTATTTCAGTGCTGAGGTTCAAGTCTCTCGAGTGCGTAGCTCGATGGGATTTGGATTTTCTGAGGTGCAGCATGTCCATTAATTCTGGGTTGGACATGGCTTTATACATCAGGCACAGATCGCCTCTGAGCAGGCGGTATGCCACTGAGTAGAGCTGGAGTTTCTTTAACCGGGCAGCATATGGCATCTGTTTGAGCCCTTTGATCCTCTTGGTGAGGTACTTTTGGGGTCTTTCCAGTTGCTGCAGGTGTCTGGTAAGGTACATCCCAAAAGGGGCATTGTACTCAATTATGGGCCTGATGAGGGATGAGTAAAGAGGAACTTATTATTATTCAATTTTGTATCATAATTGCTTCTATCGTCAGAGCAGGGGGGTGGCCATGGGCACCCCCTGCGCAAATTCATGTGTCAACATAGTGTTGGCATATTGGGAGGATCAAGCAATATTCAAGGCAAACCATTGATGGAGGGGGTACCTTAGTTACTATGTCCATTTTGAGGATGATGTCTTCCTGCTTTAGACAGGGACACAGGAACAACATTATGAGTTTGTTACCTACCTGGAAAGCACCACTGTTTTTTTAGGTTTAGTATTTCACTCTCGGATACAATTAAATATTTCTTAGATGTCCGAGTGATGAAAAACACAGAGCAATGGATTGAGACTGTGTTATATAGGAAGAAATGTTGGAGAAATACTCTTCTAGCCTATGATAGTATGCACCCCAGATAGACATTTAGCAATATTGCTCAGGAACAATTTTATCAAACATCTAGGTTATGTAATAATGATGACACAAAGTCTCCTTTTCAATTTTTCCCTTGGAACTAGACAAACTTTCAACTTAAGCACTCAAGCCATTCATTTCTCAGCCTGGCACTTGCTCAAAACTTATAGCACGCACTTATAAACCCTAGCACTAGACCCTCCTGTACTGTACAGAAGGACAAGGCTCTCTATTCGACCTTACCAGCCATCCAGTAAAACAGTTTACTGTACCTAGCCAGGCATGTCCAAATGGCAGTTTCAGGTGTACTCTCCAGTCCAACTGGTGAATCTGGGCATTTTGAGGCAATGTCAACTGCCTCATGTACACAGACAGCCGTCTCCTCTTACCACCAAACACTAGTACATGCAAGAGATGCAGTTTTACAGCAAACTGGAGGCTAAGCTCTCTCAACCTAAGACTGGATCAGACAGTCAAGAGGAGAAGGGAAATACTTGCATCACACCACCAGTCTCACATAGACCCATTAAACCAGCACCAGCAAAAAAACACACGTAAAAACAGGAAAACATACTTGGAGGCTCTAAATAAAAATCTGCAAAACCAACAGAGACCTCCAAAGCAAACATCCAAGCAACCTCCACCCCCCCAACACAAACCATGAAACACATACTTCACAAAACCAGTGTGCCATGCAATCACAGCCCTTAAGGCAAAATAACATACCCAACATACTAGTAATAGGTGACTCTATAGTCAGGCACACTGACGTCCCACTCACTAGGCTAAATAAGGAGAAGGTTACTGTTAGCTGCCTGTCAGGTGCCAGGATCTGCCACATAACACAAGCACTCACGTAACTCATGAACAAGTACAAATATGACTCAGTCATTGTCCATGTTGGTGTGAATGACCTGAGCCATACCTCCCTGGATTACATGAAAAGAGACATGGAAGAGCTCTCTGATCAGGTAGCCCAGGCCAGTATGACCCTGACCCTGAGTAGCATCCTGCCCTCCCCAAGAATGATACCACGGTATAAAGAAAAAAATCTCAATTTCAACAATTGGCTAAGTTTCTGGTGCCATTTAAAGGGGATCCAGTGTCTGTCCACCTGAGATGACATGCTCAACAAGCCACGCTGCTTTGCTAGAGATGGCTTGCACCTGTCATCCTTAGGCTTTCGAATACTGGCCAAGGCTCTTACCACCCCCATAGTGCTTTTTTTAGGCAAGGCTCAAAAGACAAACCCACCACCGTAAATAGCACAAGTAACAAAAAATTGAGGGTAATGCTACTCAATGCCAGAAGTCTAAACTTCAAAATGCACGCACTCAAGGCACTCCTCAGTATGGAGAAAATCGATATATGTGTAGTAACAGAAACCTGGTTTAAGGCTCCAGAGAGCACCCCAGCACTACCAGGTTACAACTCATACCATACATTTCGGCCACAGAACCCAAACCGAAATACAAAAGGCGGGGGCATATCCATATTCATCAAGGATAGCCACACCTCCAGGTTAGTGACACAGCATGATGCTTCAGAGATCATCTACATGCAATTCAAATTGTAGCTTGCTACAGATCACCCACTATGTCCCAGGACCCCCATTCCATGTTTCTGTAAGCACTGGGAAAGATAAAGGTCCTACCAAACTCCTTAATATTGGCTGATTTCAGTTGCCCAAATGCTAACTGGGAGAACTACTCAAGTACTAACTCCCTTGTCCAACATTTCCTAGAATTTATAAACTCAAATGCCCTGGTTCAACTGGTCAACACTCCCACCAGAGGTGACAACATATTGGACCTGGTCATCACCAACATGGGCGACCGGTGTTCCACACAAGAGGTCAACCCCTCGCTGGTTAGATCTGACCATAAACAAATCAATTTGGATGTCCGCATTCCGCCCCCACCCCCGTACAAGGAAACCATTGTGAAAAACTTTTCAAAAGCAGACTTCACGTTACTTAAAACCAAGGTGGAAAGTTTCAAAGCCCCCATGCTGAAGGATAATGCTGTCCAAGCTGCAAAATTTTTTACTAATGCATTCTACGGGCACCTCCAAGAATGCATGGATCGTGCCATCCCAAGCAAAACCAAGACTCACTCCTCCAAGAAAAGGAAACCAGTCTAGTGGACTCCTGCCATAAACAAGCTATACAATAGAAGGAGGAAACTAGTACAGAAAAGAGTAAAATCCCAAGAAGGGAAAACATCCCTGATCAGTATCACCAAGAAACTATGATTCCTCATAAAATCATCCAAGGCGAGCTTTGAAAAAAAAATTGCTAAGGACTCCAAAGATAACCACAAGGCATTCTTTAGCTATGTCAAGAATCTAAGTGGCAATGCTCAGATCTGCTCGGAGTTAGTACAGAATGGCACAAAACACACTGAACTGACTGATATTGCCAACATCTTGGCAGATAGATTCAGCGCAAACTTCACTCCCCCTCTCAGCCCCAAAAGGACCCATAACCATACCAGAAGAATGTAGAGTCCCTGAAATCCCAGACACTCAAGTTAAAACAGCCCTCTCCAAAGCCAAAAACACAGCATCAATGGGGCCGGATGGTGTCCCAGGCTGTGTCCTACATGAGCTCAAAGATGAACTAACCCCTCACCTAAACACACTGTTCAAACTCAGCCTCTCCACAGACTATGTACCCATAGAGTGGTGCACAGCAACAGTTATTCCACTCCACAAAGGTGGATCCACAGCAGACCCAGGGAACTATCGCCCTATAAGCCTAGCTAGCTTGGTCTGCAAGGCTATGGAGTACATCATCATGGAACTCATTAACAGAAACATTGGGAACCGCCAAACACTGCACCCTACCCAGTTCGGCTTTGTTAAGGGCAGATCATGCTTCCTAAACCTGGTGGACTTCTTTGAGACAGTTGCCAAGGCTATAGATGAGGGAAAAGTGGTACTCACAGCCTATCTAGACCTCACTAAGGCCTTCAACACCATTCCCCATTCTGGTATTATAGACAAGCTCACCAGCCTGAACATAAACACCTACATCACAAGATGGGTTGCCAACTGGCTCATGGACAGAACCCACATGGTGAGAGTTGCGGGAGCTAGGTGCGACTCTAAACCGGTTACAAGTGGTGTTCCCCAGGGCTCAGTCCTAGGACCCCTCCTATTCGGCATATACTTCTTAGAGGTACAGGCAAGCACAGGAGGACTATGGCTGACCAAGTTTGCAGACGACTGCAAACTAGGGGCTATAAGTGACTCTCCGGCTGACACAGACATCCTCCAAAAGGGTCTCACTGAGACAGATACCTGGTGTCAAAATCATGGCCTCAAGCTAAATACCAAAAAGTGCATAGTCATCCCCTTTGGAAAAAACAAAGTACCCACAAACTACCACATAGGTGGTAGTCCCCTAAATACGGAAGACGTAATAAGGGATCTGGGGACCCAAGTCGATAGTAATCTCACCTTTGATAATCACATTGCCAAAGTGATTAGAAAATCCTTTTACATGGCCCACCTAATCACAAAAGGGTTCACATCCAGATCAAAAGAGGTCATTGTACCCCTCTACTCATCACTCATCAGACCCATCATAGAGTACAAAGCCCCATTTGGGATGTACCTTACAAGACACCTGCAACAACTGGAAAGACCACAGAAGTTCCTCACCAAGAGGATCACTGGACTGAAACAGATACCCTATGCAGCTCGACTGAAGAAACTTCAGCTGTACTCAGTTGCATACTGCCTAATCAGAGGTGATCTCTGCCTGACATACAAGGCCATGTCCAACCCAGAATTGATGGACATGCTCCACCTAAAGAAAACCTTATCTCCTCGAGCCACACGCTCTAGGGATCTAAACTTCACCACAACAATAAATAGGACATGCTGGAGGGATAGATTCCTGTCCCAGAGACTTCCCATGCTTTGGAACAAGATTCCAATCTACATTAGGCAGAGCTCCTCGCTAACACTCTTCAAAAGAAACCTTGACGAGTGGATGGGAAACAGAAAGTTTACTCCGAGGATCACTTCAGTGGCTCTGCTAGACAGAGCCACAGGGAACTAATCTAAGGGGGTGGCGAAAGCCAACACATTCTGGCTAGGCTTATAAATGCCTTCGGGCAGATAGCCTAGTACCTACCTATGAACCTATGAACCTATGAGACATATAGTGAGAAGTCTGCAGAATTGATGGTGAACTTAAAAGCAAGGGGATATAATCAGAATATAATACAGTGGGCATTTAATACAAGTAAAGAAGAGAGGTTGAATAAAGCAAAACCCTGTTTTTCTGGAAATGTACAGGTGCATGACAGGGAGACTGATATAAACAGGCAGCCCCTTCGAGTTACTTTGAATTATAGTAACAATGTGGGGGGCATATTTGACATCATTCGCCAAAACTGGAAAATCTTGTTAACTGATGAAAGAGTGAAGGCATTAATAACTCAGGAACCCACATTTTGTTTCAAACATAGTAAGAATTTAAAGGATCTGCTCTGTACAGACCAACAAGGGGTTAGGAAACTTGTCATGGGGCGACAGGGGCCATTCCCCTGTAGACATTGCAAAGCTTGTCAATATATTAGACACAACAACATATTCATCCATCCACTGTCTGGAAAGAGCTATTCAGTGAAACAATATGCTGACTGAACAGCAATATTATATATTTGGCTGACTGTATGCAATGTTGTTCATTTTATGTTGGTAAAATGAACTGTAGACTGAAAGACAGGATGTTACAACATAGATCAGCTATACGTACAGCCAATATACATAATTCCCTGTATCATGTAAAGCAGTACCCTGGGCATGTATTTTCTTTTATGGTTTTGCAGGTTATTCATCCAACCGGGAGGGGGGGGGGTGATTTGAGAAATATAACAGAATGTAGTGAAACTAGATGAATAATGAATCTGGGTGCTGATAAGAGCACCTGGTCTGAATGGTGTCATTCCTATCAAGCCTTTTTAAAAAAGAGGAGGGGTTTTTACTGAGTCTTTGATTGGCTATTATGTACTTTAAAAGGTGTTCATAACTTTTGTATGTTGTCTGAAGAAGGATTTTTCAAACCTGAAAGTGCTAACTTACTGCATTTTACCTATTGCATTTTATTAAACTACTGTTTTTTTATCAGCCTGGAGGTCCAGATCTGTTTTTGCTGTTGGAATTTGCTGTGAAACTGGACCTTAAGTGCGAAGTCTACATTTGTGTTTTTTGGCATTTAAAGCAATACACAACAGATTGCTTTTTATTTAAAGATATGTGTGGATTATTTGATTACTAGGAAGTAGTGTGCAACATTTTTCTTGTGATAAAAAGTCAGCTAAAGATGATGCTGACTTTACCTGACCTGAGATAAAACATTCCTGCTTTGCAGTATATGATCATGAGGAAGCAAGATACAGCACTTTGCTCTTTGTAAACACTTCACAGACACTGCCAAAAGTAATAACCAAAAAATGGGTCTATATCACATAGTCAAACTTGTATAAGTTCAAACGATGTAATATCAAACCCAAAAGTCCGAAACGTAAAAACAAAGCCACAACACATCATTTTTTTCCAGGGAAAAAAATCAGTGGGCCGTTTTCAGGGCTTTGCTATTTCCTCCACTGTGGTGCGATCAGAGTTTGTATATGTAAGTAGGGGGGTGAGGGGGCAAAGCCCCCTACTTTAGTTTTAGTTTAAGGTTTATGTTTTTTTTTTTTTGTTAGGGAACAGCGATTTTTTCCCTGGGGAAAAAAAAATCACTGTTCTGTGTGTTCGTTAATTGTGCGGTTTCCGACTTTTGGGTTTGATAGTACATTGTTTGAACTTATACATGTTCGACGATGTGATATTGACCCCCAAAAAACTACCAAGGACTAAAGGCTTAAGCAATATGGTGCTCATCCATCCAGTATATTTCTTCCACAAATGCCATCAAAAGTACTAGCAAACAGATGAAACAGATTTTATATGATTCAAAGAAAACAACGATCATGAAGAAGCAACAGGCTTTTTTGATAAAATAGAGACATTGTTTTCACGTGCACTTTAGAAGTTTTACCATGCAATTGAAACTGATTTTACTTCAGCTGAATTAAACGTTCTTGCTTTGCAGTTTACAAACTTTGTATATAAAACTTTCCTATACTTTCAGTTTGATTTAAGTGTATATACTGCTGCAGCCTCTCAGAACTGCATGCACTGTTTGTTTTTTCTCATGTTTAAATACCACATGTATATCATACTGAAAACAATGGAGCAGCAATGTTGTCAAAGTAGTGGAACTCAGCAGAACTTTTGTAGGGCACATGCCCCTGACACTAAGGAAAATGACCCTTTCCCAGTTTTACATTACTGTGCAGAGCTCACTGTTGACCATTACAGCTGCAGCTCTTCAATCAACAAGTGGAGCAACAAATTATTGTTCCTAGTGGATGCAGGTGTTTTTGAGAAGGGCAGTTGCATTTCTTTCTGCTGACACTGAGAGAAATCAAGGTATTGGCTCATTCATGAATAGAATTCTAGCCATTATAAAAATGCTGCTGAGATCATGGATGTCAGCAGGCATACGTTATGTGCACTATAGCATACAAGTTATTGGCAAGGGAGTAGCAAAAATCACTAAAAATGTAGTTTAGAAATGCCATCTGATAGATTTAGCCTTTAGTATTAATTAGCTTTAGCTAAAAAATAGACTTTCAGTCAATTGAATGCTTTCACACCTCAGAAAATCACGTCCAGTCATAAATATCACCTCCATTAAAAATGTTTTTATATTGCCATCAAACCCAAATGAGGTGTTAATAATTCTCCATACCTCATTGTTATGGTGAATGTTGTGATCTTTTGGCTGTGGACAAAGAATTATCTTGAACTGACTGAGTAATTGTTCAGTGAAACAGTAAACGGCCAATCTTAATGTCCCACCCATTAATAGAACACATTTACAGTTCTAGCAAATGCATAATGCTGTGCAACTCTTAAACAAGGTACTGCATGCTATGGGGGAGGGGCAATCTTCGTGACATTGGCATGCTTTTGGCTTCTACTGATAACAGCAAAAAAGCAGTCTGAGTTATTTTTATTTATTTATTTTACTGAAATTAAAAATTGCCAGATAATTTGGATCTAATGTTTAAATCCACACTAGGAGATGATAAAACGTATCCAGCTTGTGAATTAGGTGCTAAATAGTGATTTTTAAAGTTCATTTATAAATTTGCTACCAGTTAAGCCTATGGGACCAAGAGTCTGTTTCAGATTTAGGATATTACATTTGCAGCATATTCCATTTTAAATTCTTATTTGCAGCAATGTTTATTTTGTATGGAGTTTATGCTTCTCCATCCATCTTACTTAAAGAAGTGGCTGAAAATAAATTTGTTTTAGTCCACTGTAGGTCATGGGGCTTGTCTTTCATATTTAAGAGGGATCATTAATAGTTTTGAGTAAAACCCTGTGTCTGTGCTTGTTAAAATAACTAACATACAGAAATGATTTAGACAAATTGTTGAAATATCATTAATAATTTAGTTATCAAATTGTAAAAATGTATGGATAATAAAGAAAAAAACAAAAACTAAGCGAGCCATTTGAGTAAAGTGGGAAACAAGTAAACAATAGCTACAAGCATCATTTATATTAAGAAGATGCAGAAGAATTTTTATATTTAGATCTTAAAATTAAATACAGACATTGAAAAGGTTTAATTCTTATAAAATTCTTAACTAACATTTAGCTCTAAAGACAAACTTTACATTTTACAATATTTTAGTTAATGTATTTAGCCAATATTGACGGGATATAACTTATTTGATTTTATATAATATAATATTTTGTTTCTTTGATAGAAATTAAATGAGTACATGCTTTTTCGTATTGCATAAATGTTTTATTGGGCCATATTCATGATATACGGTGGCTCAAGTTTGAGTCTGTTGAGTGTTTAGGTTAACAACAACATCGAGTCGACATATTCAGAGTATAATATTGTGGGGCTTGAGATTCATGATTGATTTAGGGTTTAGGTTCTTTATCTAGGCCTATTAGTATTGTTAGTATTGTTCTTTATTAAGACAAATAGGATCAGGACAAATATATCTTGCCTGTTTAGGGAACTGAATATAGTTTTGATATAACTTGTATTTATTCTGCATTGTATTTATTTCTGCACTGTTGACTTATGACCTCAAATATATATTTTTTCCTGCATATTAGCTGTATCTCCCTCTCTCAATCCTTAGCTCACTTTGCATCCCACCTGCCCCAATACATCTACATTTATCTTTAGCAAAAAGCCACTCCCATACTTCTCAATTAAGCCTTATCGCTGAAACTACCCCCTCTCTACCCCTCCTACCTACTTAATCTCACATTCTAACCCAAAGCAATGATACCACTAGGTAATACTGTTGTAATCCTCACCTGCACTATCCTAGCCTACATTACATCCTACCAAACAGCTACAGTCATAACCCCCAACCATTTCCACTGCACTCTCTCATCAACTCCTCTGAAACACCCACTGCATAATTTTATTACCCCAACCACAACCTACCTCCTCCCAGTACAACTACTCAATTACCAAACCCCACCACATTTGAACACAAAATATCCATAAAATACAACAAATTATGTACTGCATATATAAAACATATTCTCAACTATCTCTCTAAACTTGCTCTCAGTGGAGATGTGCACCCTAACCCCGGCCCCACAATCAACAATATCTCCACAAACCCCCTTCCAACCAACTCCCCCATCACTCAAATCACAAGCAACAAAAACCCAAATGACCTCCTCATTATGTCTCTTAACATCAGAAGCATCTGTAATAAAATTCAAGACCTCCATGCCTACATAAGCCTCTACTCCCCTGACATCCTTAACCTAACTGAATCGTGGCTCAAACCTCACATCAGAAGTGAGGAATTACTTCCACCTGGATACAACATCCTCCGTAAGGGCAGACTATCCAGAAAAGGAAGAGATGTGGCACTGTTGTACAAACACCACGTCAATATCTAAATTCTCACCAAATTAGCTCCACAGTTTGGCAAGGAAAAAATACTTTACACCACCCTCAAATTAAACCCTAAAAAATCAATCAACATTATAGGGTGCTATTTCCCACCAGGCCAAAATAAACCTCCCCTTGAAAACCTACTAGACTGGGTCAGTCTCTCCGTACCCCATGAAACTATCATCCTCAGGGACTTTAACATCAGTTGACTGTCCTGCAACAGCAAACGCCCAGCCCTCCACCTAAATCTCTGTGGTTTCTCTTAGCTAATACAACCCCCCACTAGGATCAATAAAAACCCCAATAACCACACCATTCTTGACTGGGTCTTAGTTAACAAAGCCCCCCACACCTACCTAGGAGGCTGTTTACCTGACTTCCTCAGTGATCATTTCCCCAACCTTCCTTTTAAAAAATCAATTTAATGATTGCAAACCCATTACCCACAGATTTATTCGCAACAAAGCTAATTTTAATCCCAACTCCTTCACCTCCTCCCTCCAGAACATAAACTGGTCACCTCTAAAGTACATAAACCTAGATGAAGCAGTCCATTTCTTTAACAGTACCTTCCTCAGCATCCTTAACTACCATGCCCCCCTGAGAAATACCAGAAACAGAACTAAGAGCTCCCCCTGGCTACAAAAAACACCAGGGGCCTTATGAAAACCAGAGATAAAACATGGGAATGCTGGTACATAACTAAAAACCCCTCAGATAGGCAACTCTTCCTTGAACTATGTAACAATGTCAAAAAGCAAGTAAAAGCAGGCATAGCCCCTTTCTATCAGATGTCTCTAAACTCCTCCCAAAACAACACCAAGCAATTCTGGTCCACAATTAACTCTGTTCTCTGCCCAGGAAAAGTAAGCACCCCCTACCAACCACCCCTCTGTCCACCAGTAACATTGCTGATTCTTTCAATAAACACTTCACAGAATCAGTTCTATCCCTAACAAAAAACACTTCCTTACACTAATTCCTCACTCACCCAACCCAAAACCACCCTCCCTACTTTCTTTCTCTCCACAGTACCCACCTCCTACATAAAAAGACTCCTGACAAAATTAGCAGATGACCACCTGCCTGCTGAATACCTAAAGATAGCAGCTGATGTCCTAGCTTATCCTATTTCCATATTAATCAACTGCTCCATATCTGAATCCTATGTACCCACACTATGGAAAATATCTCACATCATTCCCCTCCACAAAGGTGGCCCCTCCACTGACCTCTCCCAACTATCGCCCCATAGCCATCCTCTCCCCCCTCTCCAAGATACTCGAAAAATGCATCAGCTCACAGGTCTCCAAATTCCTCCTTAACAATAAACTGCTCTCCAATACCCAGCATGGTTTCAGACCACACCACAGCATGACAACTGCTATCTTCTCCTTCACCAACACTATCATCCATCACAAAAACAATGGCCTCCTCTCCTCTGCTGTATTTCCAGATCTATCTAAAGCCTTTGACATTGTTTCACAAAATCTACTATTCTCTGCTCTATCTGACCTCTCTTTCTCCACACCAGCCACAAACTGGTTCCACAGCTATCTACAAGGCCACCAGCAATCAGTCATCTGGGACAACAATCTATCCACTCGTCTTCCTGTTACTCTCGGGTTTCGCCAAGGCTCCATCCTTGGCCCCCTACTTTTCTCCCTTTTCACCAACAACCTGCACACAGCCACCAGACATGCCTCCCACATACAGTATGCAGATGATTCCACCCTCATCTGCTCAGCCCCAACTCTAACAGAACTCCAACAGATCACCCAAGAATCTTTCTCTTCAGTTGAAAGCTGGCTATCTAATGCCCGGCTTCTCCTCAATCCAATTAAAACCAAACTCCTCATCTTCCAATCCTCCAAATCTACCCCAAACACCCCACACTTTACTATTCAAGCCAAGGATAATACCTCTGTTTCACCAACAGTCCACACAAAACTACTTGGCTTACAGATAGACAATAATCTCAAATTTGTCACCCACATATCACTAACAATAAAAAAAGTTCACAAAAATTGGGTGCCTTATATAGAAGCCACCAATACCTTACCAAACTAGTAAGAATCTGTATCACCAATTCCCAAGTAATCTCCACCCTACTCTATGCATCACCCATACTTACAAATCTTAGACAGTCAGACCTACACAAACTCGAAGCCTGCTACAATAAAATCACAAAATTTGTCACTGGTGCCTCCTACCGCAGCTACCACTTTGTCTTCCTTAGAAACCTTGACTGGCTTGAACTCCCACAACTCCTACACCAAACTCAGCTCACCTTTGCTCATAAACTAGTAAACCACCCTCTCCGAATTCCATTGCTCCATACAATTCTCCAACTCTACCACTCTTCCAGACCACTACACTCCTGCAACAAAAATCTATTGTGCTATATCCAAGCTCTGGAACAACCTTCCCACTACCATAACTACCCTTCTTTCCTGCAATCTTTTCAAGACTGCACTTAAATCTCACCTAAATTCTCACTGGCTTTGTCCTTGTCCAAACCCCGACTAATAAACCCCCCCTTCAACCTTTCTCTCCTTTCCCAGATTTAGATAGAGTATCCCCTCTATCACTATAAAACGGAACTGAAGATTACTCACTGTTTGTTAACTCATTCACTCCGAAGCAGCTCTGAAAAAGCTGCCTGCTTAATTCCACCATAGGAACAACAGTGCAGCCGGAGCTCATTTTCAGAAACTCCATTTCTAATACAATACAGAAAACAAATGTTCTTAACTCTTTAACTATAAGAACTAGACTAAAAATGTAAACATGAAAGTTGTTCAGCAGACACTGACTTTTCCAACAGTCTAAATGTTGATAGTGTATATCAAAGTCATTATAAAATATTTGGCAAGGAATATTGATATTGTACATATTTTTTACCTTTTTGGAAAAGCAAAGCACAAAATCTTGGTCAATGTCCCATGCAGACCCATGCAATTTGAATGTAATTTGTTAGTATGAATGTTAGCTTTAAAATTATAATGTAACCATTACTGTGTGACACTCCTTTCATGAGATATTCACAGAAATATGATTAATATACTATTTCTCATAATTGATAAATAAACAAAGCATAATATCTCCTCACCAATAGCAGACAGAGCCTACATATCAGCATAGACATTGTGCATCTGAATGTCAGCTTCAAAATGATGCATCATTCGAGTGATCACCATGCTCCCTTGCAAAGATATGGGCATAATAATGAGAAGTATTGTAAATATATAATTCTCATAATCATACAAGACAAAACAAATTGTGATATCTGTACATGTGTACAGAGCACAGACACATTTATTTTACCATGTTGTAAGGAGTAATACTGTCTTCAAAATGAGGTATTACTTGACACACTAACATGCTCCCTTGCAAAGTTATTTAGTAAAATATGAAAAAATCATAATTTCCATAACCTAAGTCCAAAACAAACTTTGATAATTGCACATGTGTACAACATACAGGCATAATTCTTTTACCATGTTGGAACCATCAACACTGTCGTCAAAATGGGGTATTACTTGGCACATTCAGATGCTCCCTTGCAAAGTTATTTACTAAAATATGAAAAAAAATCTAACTTTTCATAACCTAAGTCCGAAACAAACTTTGATAACTGCACATGTGTACAACATACAGGGACCATTTTTTTGCCATGTTGGAACTATCAATACTGTCTTCAAAATGAGGTATTACTTATCACATTCAGATGCTCCCTTGCAAAGTTATGTACCAAAATATGAAAAAAAATAATTTCCATAACCTAAATCCTAAACAAACTTTGCTATCTGCAGACAAGTACAACATACAGGCACCATTCTTTTACCATGTTGGAACTATCAATACTGTCTTCAAAATGAGGTATTACTTAGCACATTCAGATGCTCCCTTGCAAAGTTATTTACCAAAATATGGAAAAAAATCATAATTTCCATAACCTAAATCCAAAACAAACTTTGATATCTGCACGTGTGTAACATACGGGCACAATTCTTTTACCATGTTGGAACCAGCAATACAGTCTTCAAAATGAGGTATTACTTGGCACATTCAGATGCTTCTTTGCAAAACTATTTACCAAAATATGACAAAAAAAAATCATAATTTCCATAACCTAAGTCCAAAACAAACTTTGATATCTGCATATGAGTACAACATACAGGCACCATTCTTTTACCATGTTAGAACTATCAATACTGTCTTCAAAATTAGGTATTACTTGGCACACTGACATGCTCCCTTGCAAAGTCATGTAGCAAAATATGAAAAACATAATTTCCATAACCTGAGTCCTAACAAAACTGAAATCTTTTAATATGTACAGCATTCAGAAGCAGTCAAAATAGTATAACATTTGGATGTTACTGAGCCCTTCCTCCTACCACCTAATTTCCACCCATGACTGACAAAGCGTGGAAACATGCCCAACTACTGAGTATAAGCAGAAGTACAGTATTACAAGCAGAAATGGCAAACGTATCTGGTTCATCCATGTTAGAATTAGTCACAAAAGTAATAATTCCAGTTATCGCATCTCACCATCACTCTTGAGTTTTCCTCAATGCAGTAGGTGCATATTGTTAACAGATAATAAATTATTCTTGAAAGCTTGATACATAAACAACAGATTATAATAACCATCACTGAAACCTGAGCTATAGATAACCTATATTTGTTACACTGTATCTGTATTACAATTTTCAGCAGTCTGACCATGTATACACAAGCACTTACCTGGTACACAAACCAACATCTTTATTACTATGTGTTATACACATGTCCCTAAATGAAACAGTCACCCAAATGACCCCTTCAGGAAAATGTTGAGATACACACAATCACCTAAATTATATACATATGTGTGTGACCAATGTATATATATGCAAGTACATTATGTACATACATATATATCCATATACACACATATGTGTGTATATGTATGTATGCGTATATATATATATATATATATATATATATATATATATATATATATTTATACACACACACACACACACACACACACACACACACACACACACACACACACACACACACACACACACACACACCAATAAAAGAAAGAATCAGGGGGGGGGTAGGCAGTTGATGAAGAATGAGGGGGGTTGCTTACAATGACTCCAAACAGAGAAAAAACACAACCTGGCTTGTGCATTCATCAAAGTGGTAACGACTTCTACTTATATGAGTAACAGTTACAGCAGCTGAGACTTTTCCCAGAAAATTGATAATGACTAACTGCTGTGTTGTAACTGCACATATTGCTAATGTGATAATGACTTTCCTTTCATTACTGCCAAAAGTATGAATGCTGAAACACAGGTGATAATTGCTGTACATAACCTGTTGAGTAGGTATTCATTATATTACATTGTGCAGTTGTTATGTAACACAGACTCAGTAGCATCAGTAAGGAGAAGACCTGAGTAATTCAGTCAAATAGTGTAACACTTAGATACTAATGAGGCCTTCCTCCCACCTAAATTCCACACATGACTGACAAAGCCAGGAGAAATGCACAAAAAATATGGTAGCTCCATGCTGTCAGTAGTCACCTAGTCATAACCTTTATCTCACTCAGGCAGTATAATCACAAATAGAATAATACAAGCAGAAGTGATGTAACCCAATGTAATTTGCAGACTGACTTTCTATGTGTCCCCAGTAACCTCTCCATTTGTTTGCATTCTATATGCACGGGCAACAAAATGACACAAATTGGCCCAGCAGTCACATCAGCAGTGAGACCATGTATGCACAAGCACTTCTCTGATACACATATACATTTCATCACTGCAATGTTCTGCATGCGCAGATAGAAGTGATAACTGCTGCACATAACCTGTTGAGTGGACATTCATTACATTCCTGGTGCAGGTGTAATGTAAGGCCGAGTCATTACCACCAGAAGCCTGCTCTCCCTTGCACAGTGAAACAAAGATAAAATTAGTGGGATGAATCCAAAACTGTAGCCTCATCCAACCTACTGTTTTCCCTGTATAAAAAGCAAATCATGCAAAACTGAAACATGATACATGGTCCATAAGAATCTGTGACCTATTTAGGGCACATCTGGTGGGACAAAGGTTGAATTTTCAAAATTATCAAGTAACCACTCCGTAGCAGAAGAACCCATTCTGCAGACTGTCCTACTATGCACAAGCACCAGAATGCAAGATTTCCATCGATAAACCCTTCAGCAGCCCTTACAAATACACGCAACAAACAAACTGACATATATCCCCATAACCCCTTAAGTAGTATGTCCAAGTATGCACAAGAACCAAAATGAAATATTCCTTGCAATGACCCCTTGAGTAGTATGTGCAAGTATACAAGTACCAAAACAAATCACTTACTGACCCCTTCTTCCAGCCTAAATTCCACACATGACTGACAAAGCCAGGAAAATTGCACAAAAAATATGATAGCTCCATGCTGGCAGTAGTCAAGGATAACTTTTATCTCACTCATGAAACTACTGAGTATAATCACAAATAGAATAATACAAGCAGAAGTGATGTATTGTCATTAATTGCTTACTTTACTTTACATTAAACTATAAATTACTGACTGGTGTATCTGATGTCTTATATGCTGGTATATTGCATTGTATTTATATTTCTGTGGTGTATTCTAAGTAATGTAACCACATGTAATTTGCAGACCTAATTTCTATATGTCCCCAATAACCCCTCCAGTTGTTTGCGATCTGTATGCGCAAGCACCAAAATGACACAGTAAACTATTTTGGCCAGCAGTCACTGGCCAGCAGTCACTTCAGCAGAGAGACCACGTATGCACAAGCACTTCCCTCATACACAATTATTTCTCCAAGCAACATCCTCATTAATATGTCCAGGTCTACATGCACCATGAAACATTTCCCCAAACAAGCCTTCAGTAACATTTCCTAGTACGTGCAACCACCAGCATGAACACTTCACCCAAGCAGCCCCTTCAACCCACTAACATAGGTTAATAGGTCTGTACTAGACTAATGGCCTTGGAGCCTTTACAAGCCTAGCCCATAGGATTATCCTGGCCAGGTGCATACTGAAGGAGGCACTTTAGTAAACGATGGGTCTGATAAGGGTACAGTATAGTATACCAATAAATTCCACGGATCAAGATGCCACACTACGTTACAAGTGTTCTAGTTGAAAGCCATGTTACTGTACATATACTTCCCCAAATCCTAGACTACTGGATCTACTGTTAGATGTGTGTTATCCATGAGGCAGTTTCCCGGGGTAGCTAAACTTTCACAGGGTACTACAACCCATTTGTTGGCATTGATTTTTAAACCGTGCCTATGGCACCCATTATTTGTCTACATTAGCCCTTCCTAGAGGATATTAGCATCTTGAGGGAATTCTATGACTGCTCCCAGAAGTGGCCTTTTTGTTGAGGTTCTACCTGAGAGACAGCTTGCAATCATGAGTGTAACATATGGGTTTAGGCATAATCCTGAAATTTTTTTTTTAATGCCAGAGCGAGGTATTGTAACAAACACCTTGGCCAGCTCAAGGTAAATAATATGCAGAGTTCTGCTCTAGTGTACTGCCTTGGTGAACTTCTTAAAGTCTATCCTCCACCAAAGCAATATGCATTTTAAAAGACCATAGGGTGTAGCTAAAGTACACATCCCCAAAACACTTAAACGAGGAGTCACAGTGCTTTACGGTCTTACCTTGATGAGGAACACAGTTGTAACCGTTAATAAATTTTTGATACGCAAGAAAAAAAAGTGTACATGGTTTACAGCTAGCTGTAAATGAGAAACAGCACTGTTAGCTTTGAAGGTTTACAAGGATGTATTGAATACTTGCAACCATGCCAAGACACAAATAAGTAGGGCTTCTAACTAGATTGGGGAGAGCACCACTGACCTGTTTGCCTTAGGGCTCCTTTCAACCCAGGCCGACCATAGACACAGTATTGGCGATTTATGTAAAATATGCAGTGTTACAGCTCCAGCTTTCTGCATCTCTGCTACAAATGTAATGAATACATCACAAAATATTGCGAGCTGTTTCACATGATTTTAATGCATGTATCCATAAACATTTTAGTAAGCAAACTTTCTGAATAAAATCATACATTAGTGTACAACCTCTGAAAAGTTATGCCTAGTAGCTAATGTAGGCAGGATATCAATTCTGCCAGTCTATAATCGGACAACCACAGCATGAGAAAAAAAAAACGGACGGCAGCTGTATAATTAGACTATCTTACCATAATGAAGAATTGGGCAGGCTCGGAGGTTATGAACCAATGACTCTTGGTTTCAGCTTTTTCTTTGGAGACCGTGACACTACCGGAATGGCACGATAAGCAGAGGAATGTAGAAGTAAAGTGCTCACAGTGCAGAAATGCAGAAAAGCAAAGGGAATATCAACTCTAAGACCCTCTATTTATTTGGAAGGAACACAGTCGGGGGGGGGGGTGGAGGTGTTTAAATAGGTGACTCCGATTGGCTAACACTTGTTCCTTGATGAAATGCAACCTAAATTGGCTTGTTGTTGGGAGGAAAATACAGGGTGGTTTGCAAGCCGATTTTCTCACTAAAGTTACACATGAACAACATGAAACTCTACTCTGAAACTTAAGTTGACAAGGTAACTAACAAAGTTCAGTTACTTTTTCAACTTAATTTTCACGAGCGGAGTTAGACTATGCAAGCAAAGTCACTAGCGCTAGGAGAAGGCACTCGGGTGTAACCATATGCATTTCCTACCATCTCACAGAGTGCTCGGTGTTAAGCACAGAGGTGCCATGAGACGGTAGTCGGGGTTAATGAGTTAATCCTTCCAGGATTTAGTTTATTCATTTAGTCTATTATTATTGTTATCTCGTTACGATTTAAAAAAATTGTTAGCACTGTGTTTTACTTCTTATTTCTCAATGTTTGTAACTAGAGGTTACTACGCAATTGTATGAATTTGCTCCTGTATTTTTCCTTGTCATGATCACCTCTACTGTATACATACCATGATTGTTATTGTTTACCATCTATCATGTCATTCTGTGGAGCTTTTCTCCCCGGGCCTCCACTGAAAAAGGACCTGTGTCCAGTCAGATTTTCCCAGTAAACAAATGTAAAATAAATAAAATAATAATTTAAAAAAAAAAAAAATATATATATATATATATATATATATATATATATATATATATATATATATATATCTTTTAACATTAAATACAAATGTGGGTTCAGAGTGGTAGATAAGTTAATGAAAATTGCATATCAGCCTATGGCGTTTAAACAGATAACTCCAAATGTCATAAGACAAGAGAGGAAAACATATGCAAAATAACAGAGCAAGGAAAAAAGTTTAATTTCTGCAGAGATAATAATTTGATAATTTGAAAAAAAAATGCCCCAAACATGATAAAACAATTGATTGCTTTTTTTCTTTTTTTTGACTGATGTAATGCTTAACAGATAAAGGTCGGTGGGGGTGAGATAAATGGTTAACTGCTTTCACAAGATGAAAGAGTAAGGCCTTAAAGCCAGACAAATGAGTAGCTTGCAAGTCGCAACTTTAACACCCTCAGATTGAAAGCTTGCTGTAAAAGTAACAAATACCTTGTTTTTTGGTATTTAAAAATGGGGACAATTTCACAGCTATTCAGGTTAAAAAGGACTACCCATGATGGTTGGGAAGAATACAAAATATAACATCAAATTTCTATCACTAACTGAAAAAGTGTCTTTAGATGTTGCTTTTAGAGGCATCCAAGTAGAAGATAACTCATTCAGAGCACAGTTTGTTAAGTTTTAGGTCTAAGAACCAAGCACTAGAATAAATAGATGCTTTAACAAAAACAGCTGCATGTAATGTAAGATGCTAATCTTTGTTTAAAGAGACTTTCAGTGTTATTAAAACAAAACAGCTGTCACACCTTTAATAAAAATAGCTCTTAAATCAACTACTTGGAGTAGAATAGAAACAATATTTAAGAACTGCATGATTAAATCTAAATGTATACATCTCTTATAATGTGTATATATATGGCACTTTGGTCAACAAATATAAAATCAGTTTTAAATAAATAACTACATAATGTTACTATGTAATTTATAAAATCAGTTTTGTTTCCCAATGGAGAATACTTTTGCACTTTCATTTGCCAGATTTGATCACAGCAGGCACTCATTTCTCACATGTTTGGGTCAAGAAGTCATAGATACTTGAATGGCATGACATATTGGGTTGTTGGTCTGTATCACAATGTGCACTGTTTGTGGATTGCTTACAGATATATTGCTGGCAATACACATTCTTCTCAGCTGTCCCACATTTTATGGGATATCCCTCATTTTGAATCCGACTTCTACTTTACTCAGGGCCTCTAAATTCTCCAGATTTTAGGGGGATACCTCTAACTTGTTACCACACTTAAGCTCTATCCCTCCTAGAAATGGAAATTAATTTGAGAAGTTTTGAGTTAGAATACGTCTCAACATCTTTGATCAAGAATTCTGGACAAAGCCAAAAATAATGCATTGGGGGAAACAAAAGCAGGGCGGGGTGCCATTTTTAAATATTATTCACATTCACTTACAAAGCATGTTTTTTTTATCACCATGCATTTCTGAGCAGCAAAAAAGTATGAAACCCTAATATCTGTCACTACTGACTGAGTGTAATTCCTTAGTTATTTTTGAAAAAGTCAAACATTTGATAGGGGGGAGAGCAAAAACATAAGGCAAAATCACAGACATTCTGCAAAATTAGGGACACTTGTGGGGTACGGCTAACAGTAGCAGCATTTAAGAGTGTCCCTAATTTGGAGCTTTTTGCCTAATTATGTATTTATTTATTTATTTATTTTGCTGTGTCCACATCTCTGGAGTAAAAGGTAAGTGACATTTTGTGGTGAAAAGGGTGCTCATTAAGCGGTGCCAGGCATTCCAGTTATAGACTGTTTCATAGCATGCGTGTTTATATAAATCACTAAATTTTATTCTGATATTTTTTAAATCTTGTATTTTTCATCCCTGGTAAAATCTGGTTTTATGTTCAGCATTCTTGCCGAATTGTTGGAACGAGGCAAACTTGAGACACGCATGTTTGTCACTGGAGTATGAGTAGTAGAGCTTGATGAACCTGGAATTTTGGCAAAGAGGGGGACATATGGTGTGAATGATGCAAAGGGAGGAGCAATCACTTAACAGGAAACATAACACAGCTAAACTAATGAGGCATTTCTTTTTTCTGGAGTGCAAGTATGAAAAACGCCAATTACTAAGAGGTAGTAGCCATGGTTACTACAGGAGTGACTGCAGTGCGGGGCAGAAGATACAAACCTGCAACTAACCTGTTCACTCTTGAAATTGTGTGTATGTGCATGTATATAAATTAACTTTGTGTTAATGTTGTTGTGACACCCGTGCCCTGGTCCAGCAGTCAAGGAGCCTCAATCCTCACCACTAACACCAGTGAGGGGTGTCCATATACGGAAAGGATAATAATACACACACAGTAAAGTACAATTTCACTTAAGAGCACATAGAGACCACAGTCAGTCTAGGGCTGGTTTCTCCCTTTCTGTCGAGGTATCCCATAAGACTCCCCCACTGGCATAGCTATGGGGTCCAAATCTCAACCTAGTGGGCAAGCTAGAACCTCCAGAACCCTCTCTCAGTGCTTCATGTCCCTGCCCAAGTAGCTGACACACACTTTGAGATAAGAGATATATGCAACACAGACACTCCTGGGGAAGTCTGGCACAGGTTCTCCAGCTGTGCCCCTTTTACCCAGACTATATGGTAGTACCACTTGCCACCACCCACTAATATTTATCAGCTACCAAAAGGCCCTTATGAAAGGGTGTCCAATTATACTGTGCAATGTTATTATCTAAATGGTAAGTGCAACTGAACAGTTAAGGCTTATTTGGAGTGAATTTGTACAGTATCACTATATATATATATATATATATATATATATATATATATATATATATATATTTGTTGTTGTTGTATCTTTCAGCTTTTCCCGGTTAGGGATCACCACAGCAGAACTCCGGTCCGCTAATGATTGGCAGTAGATTTTTACGTGCCGAGTTGCCAGCTCTGACACACAACCTTCAACGAAGGTACGCCCATTCACACATGTCTCCACACAGAAGATGCTTTAGCTGAGAATTGAACAGGACAACGTCTTACTGTGAGGCGACAACGCTACTGCAGCACCACCACTGCAGTATGTATATATGTATATATATATATATATATATATATATATGTATATATATATATATATATATATATATATATATATATATATATGCACTCTAGAGATTAAATTATCTCTGCACAAAGCCACAGTTGAAAGGTTTAAAAATATTTAATAATAAATAATAAAAGCACAAGACAATACTTCTTACTACACAGTCTAGTCAAGAGTTCAGAGATTGCAGAGAAATACTTAAAATAATACATAGAAAAGTTCTAATATCAATACAGAAAAAGACTAATCTAATATTCCTTCTTAGTTCCTAGCTATATCTAAGAGAAAACACAGTTCTAAAATAAACGTACATATTGAACACAGGCAGTGTTGGTGATGTTGGATGTTCTCAAGACAAATGCTAAAATGCGTCATTCTTCTGTCCTTAAATTGATAACACAGTACCACTGATTCATTTCAGATTACATCATTTCTTTCGGGTTCCCCATGCTAATAGAACTCAGAGGTTAATAGCCCTTTTGATCTTGCAGCTGGTCAGGAAGCCAGAGCAATAAAATAAATTATACATGCAAATTCTAGCCATTAACTCTGGCCTCAAAACAGTAGGCAGAATGCCTTTATCTAGACATCTCTGCTCCATGTTTTGACATCAAAGAATTGACTTATCAGCTTTGTTACAGCAGAGTGCACTGTTGTTGCATTTTTGCAGTTCCACATCTAACAGCATTTTCTTCCATTTAAGAGAACAAGCCTGTGGCTTATATTAATATTTACAAATGACAAAATTATCTACAAAATTCTATCTGGCTAGGCTGGCAGCCTTCACCTAGCTTCACAGTTGTGATTTAAAAAAATTAAAGTTTATGACATAGTTTAAGATAAAATCCTGTACATGCAGGGGATTAAGGGTGGATGGTGGTGTTAACTTTGAACAAGTCAGTTAACTAAGCAATGTTCTTGAGTGGAAAAATCAAATTTCTAAGAGCAACATGTTCCATCTTACAGAATTAGTATTGGCAGCAATGAATTTATGAAGTGTGTGATGGGAGTGTTTGGAAAATGGGAGGACAGATCATATGCTGGGTCAACAGGCATGTTTCCCTTTGATGAAACAACATTTTCCCTTTCTGATTGGTTGCTTCATGATTGAGAGCTCTCTGAAAGTAATCTCATGAGTAATATCTGTAGTTACTTACTCTTGCCCTAGCAGGAAAGAAGAATTCTTTCACTATAATATCTTTATCATTCAGAAGTATATCTCTCTATGTGCGATATACTAATAAAGAGGCATGAAGCTTTTGTTTTTACTAAGTAGATTTTACTACCATAGTCCCATTGCCTCAACCCTTTCATTTCCAGGCCAGTTGCTTCATCGGCTCCACTAATTATCATTGAGAGCCATGGATTGATGAAGTGGTGCCTGGGTGAAGGTGTTTTAACTTGGCCTCTGTCATTTTATGGGAGCGCCACTTTGTGTTTATTTTTCATAAATACGGTAAATATATTTCTGTCCATCGCAAAAATATTTATATCTCTATCTGGGGGAGTACTCTCAGTTTAATACATGGGGGAGGGGCAGCATGAATAATTATGAAAAAACAACATGGATAACTGTGTGTGGGTGTGGGAGGGCAGCAGTATTAGACTTTGACAGGGCTGGTGTTAGCATTTTGGGGGCTCCCAGCAAATGTCAGTTTGGGTGTACCCTATGCATTTCCAGTATAAGTATCATCCTGTCAATACCACCCTTCCTGAGAAACCTTTTAGTTTGTGCTGCAAACTTTTAGGAGTAGTACGCACAGACAGACCTGTAGCTACAAGCTCTTACATTACAACAGGTCTATATACCACACTTTGTTGACCTGTCTAACAAAGGGACACTTAACAGTTACTGGCATTTAGTTGCAACAATGATACATTACATTAACTCTGTGTACAGTAATGACCATTTAGAAAATAACCCAGGTAAGCCAGGGGCCAATAACCCACAGGTTTACACATGGTCTGGGGTGCATTTTAGAGCATTTTCTCAGCATTTTACTCCAATGGTGGACTAAACAAAAATCATTAAAAAGAAAAGAATTTCAGTCTTATTTTGTTTCTTTCAAAGGAGACATAAGTTGTGCCCAAGGCTGACAAAATAGTAGCTCACAATAAACTAGCAAGCCAGTTGCTGTGAGGATACACAGATCCTATATGGGAATACTGCCTGCCTCCCTAACTCCCCACAAAAGACAGTCACTGCCTATGCATCCCTCTGATGTTAGACTGGGATTAAAGCAGAGGTTTAAATTGCCTTAGTCGTATATTTTAAGTGACTGCTGATATGTATATACATAGCATGCTTCCTCACCCCTAACCCTGAAAGTCAGCCCCGTGTATATGTGCCTGATGTGTGAGTATGAGAATGATTTCAGTAATATATTTTAATTTGTTGCTCCTAGACAGTACTCCACCCTACACAAGCTATAGTAACCTTCTTCTTACACTTCTGAGGTCTGTGAGAAAAGTAAATAAACAAAGACCACACTGTCCTCAGCTCAAACACAAGGTGTAATGCCTTTGGGTGCACACCTCTAAGGTTTGACTGTGATGAAAATTAAAGTTGTAATAACCACACAATCCCCAGCCCCCCATAACTTTCAGCAGCTTTCTGTACATGCACATTTGAGCCAGGCTAGTTTTAGAATGGGTGTGATTGAAACCAAAGGCTATTATAAGCCTTATCCTAAAAGGGTCATATCTCAGCACTGCTCAGGTTAAACAGCTCAGTCAGGAAATCAATACATTTTTTTCTCCTCATTTTTCTTCATCCAGCAACAGCTTTTGTGGGGGTCCCCACACAGTCAAGGATGATTAAGGGAGCCCCCAGTATCCATTTCTACAGTCTGGTGAGTAGGAGCTCCCAGACTCCAAGAAGATCTATGTGTCTGAATGTTCTGTAATATATTTTATATCTTACTTTTGAAATATAATTACTTGTTAGATACATTTTTTACTGATACCCCGAAGAATAATGTCTGTGTCCTGGCATTACTGGGTGTGTGCACAGATAAAAATCAGTGATATTGTTTTTACACACACACACACACACACACACACACACACACACACACACACACACACACACACACACACACACACACACACACACTTTTTTTTACTTGTTTGTTTACTTTTTCACCTTGCTAAACATGTCTTTAGTTTAGGCAAGTCCTCATAACTGCTATTGCAGTTACTTTTTACTTATTTACTTTTTTCATTATTTTTAATTAACTTTTTACAATTAATTTAAATTATTAATTTTATTTTTTTAATATCCAGCTGTGAACTAGCTGACTTATTTTTTGCTGGGCTTTACCTTTATATTAACATCGAATTGGAGAAGTGAAGATGAACATCTTGCCCATTGTCTAAAAAAAGAAAGAAGCTGCACTGTTCATGACTATGTGGGCCATACTGCTACCCTTTATTGTTTGTAGTCTGCTGTAAGTACTTCCCAGTCTGCATGTATCTGTGTCCAGAGTTCACGTTCATTGATTCCTGTTTGGACTGGTTGTGTTTGTATTAGGGCATCACTGTGAGCTTCGTGTCTTCTGCTGTGTCTCAATACTTTGTGACTGTGTGCATTTTACATTAGTGAAGCAACAACCGAACTTAGCAAATGTACCTGGTTTAATTCACCTTCAGAGATGTGCATTAGACTGCTTTAACCACTTATAGAAGTAGTCAAACCATTCATTCCAACCTTTGTTGGGAATCAGAAATGTATGCAGATGCTGTGCTGTGCTGTGCTGCTCTGATGGATGGTCCATGTGTCCTGTCCACTACTTTAATGGTTGGTCTGTCTGTACTGTGCTTATTATGGGTGGATCTATGTATGGTGTGTTATGATGACAGTTGGTCTGTATATTCTCTTGTAATGATCTGAGTATGCTGTACTTTTCTGTTGCTTGGTCTGTGAATGCTATACTGGTCTAATGGATGGTCCATATGTCCTATGTGCTGCTCTAATGGTTCATAGGTTCATAGGTTCATAGGTTCATACTGACACTGAGGTAATTCCTGGGGTATATCTCGATCTCCCATCCATTGGTCAAGATTTCTCTTGAACAGGATTTTGTTCCACAGCATAGGAGTCTTTGGGTGATGAATCTATGTTTAAGTCTCCGCCCCCTTGTGGCTCTGATGGATAGATTTTTTTGATGTGAAGCTTCAGTCGGGCAGCATAGGACAGATTTTTGAGACTTTATCCTTTTTTTGGTGAACTTTTTTGTGGCCTCTCCAGCTGCTGCAAGTGTCGGGTCTCCCTTCATGATAAGGGTGGGCAATGTAGGAGGGACTTAACTACTTTTTAGCTACTACATGAATGACAGACTACTATCAACCTGGGTCCCCAGGTCCCTGATAACTTCTCTGTGCTCGGTGGGATGCCCACCTATTTGGTAGAGAGTGGGGTTGTATCGGAAGGCCTTAGCCAGATCGAGGTAGGCTGACATGGACTGCCTTTCCATCATCAATGGCTTTGTGACTGTCAAAAAAGTCAACCAAGTTTAAAAAAGGCATCTGCCTTTGACAAAGCCAAACTGGGTTGGATCCAAATCAAAAATTCCCTATGTCTTTATTTATGAGGTCCATTATGATCCTCTCCATGGCTTTGCAGAAGGGTATGACTATGCATTTTTTGGCATTTAACTTTAGGCCGTGGCTCTGGCACCAGTTATCCGTTTCTGTGAGACCTTCTGAAGATAAAAAGTCAACCAAGTTTAAAAGCATGATCTGCTTTTTGACAAAGCCAAACTGGGTTGATCAAAGTCTGCAAAATTCCTATGTCTTTATTTATGAGGTCCATTATGATCCTCTCCATGGCTTTGCAGATAAGGCTTGTCAAGCTAATGGGCGGTAATTTCCAGGGTCTGTGGGAGCCCGCCTTTGTGAAGTGGGACCACATTGATTAAACAGCTGTACTGAACCTGTCAGCCAGTATGTTGGCAATGTCTGTAGGATCAGTAATCTTCACATCATTTTGAACTAGTTCTGAGCATATCTGGGAGTTTCCTCCTAGGTTTCTAACATAGCTAAAGAAGGCCTTATGATTGTCTTTTGAGTCTTTAGCTATTTTTCTCTCGAAATTTGCTTGGATGATTTTATGAGAGCTCTTAGTTTTTACTTATAGTGATCAAGGGTGTCTTACCTTTTTAAGATTTTTCTATCTCTTGTAGTAGCTTCCTCCTTTGTTGTAGAGTTTGTTTATGGCTGGGGTCCACCAGACTTTGTTTTGCTTGGGATTGCCTTATCCATGCAGTCCTGCAGGTGCTTTGTGATCTGATCTCACCAGTGAGGGGTATACTCCGTGTTGAACATTGTGCTCCCATGTTCGTGATGATGAGATCAAGTAGGGATGGTGACTAGTTGTTCCATGGCATTTGAGTTTATGAATTCCAGGAACTTTTGGGCTAGGGTGTTTGGGCTTGAGTAGTTCCCAGTCTATATTAGGGGGTAGTAAGTCACCTAGTATGATGGTGTTTGGTGATACATTTATCCCCTAGTGTTTTCAGGAAGGATGATATGAGGTAAAACCTGATACAGGTTTCTGTCACAGCACAGACATCGATGTTCTCCATACTGAGAAGGGCCTCGAGTGCATGCATTTTGAGATTTAGACTTCTGGCATTGAGCAGCATTACCCTTAGTTTTTTCCTTTTTGTGTTCTAGGGTGGTAGGGTTTTAATTTGAGCCTGCCTAAAAAAAAGGCACTATGGGGGTGGCAAGAGCCTGCCCATATATCCCAGGCAGACAGATACTGGATCCCTTTGAATGACACCACCAGTGTTTAAAAATTGTTAAGATACTGCTCAAGGTCAGGGTCATACTGCCTGGGCAAACATAATCAGAGAGCTCCTCAATGTCTCTTTTCATGTGTTCTGAGGTGGTGGTTGTTTGGGTGTCTGCTTTGGTGGCCTCTGCTGTTTTGGTAGATTTTGATCAGAGCCTCTCCTCCTGACTGGTCTTGCCAGTCCTATGTTGAAGAGCTCAGCCTGTACATGAGGCAATTGAAACATTGCCTCAATATTCCCTGTTCACCAGCTGAGCAGGAGAGGACACTAGCAACTGATCCGGGTACTATCTATGACAAGAGTGCCGTATCAAGGTAATAAGTACTGTAGGAGCAAGTGCTAGGTTTAATAGATAGAGAATAGTCTACTTGGAGTCAAGTTTTGATCAGTAGTATAGTTCGAGGAAGGTAGTTTTAAAAAAATTTGAAGAGTTTAAACCTGCTTAACCGGCACTGCCTAGTGTGCAAACAGTGGTAGCTCCTCTAATCGGGCTCTCTAAATTAGCGCGTTTGCGGCGTAGCGATTGAGGGGCTGGAAAAAGCTAGAAACTGGTTGGTCTGTATATACTTTACTGTGCTGATGGGTGAGTCTATGTATGTTGTGTTCTGATGACAACTGTTCCATGTAGTCTATTCTAATGGTCTGAGTATACTATACTTTTCTGTTGTTTGGTCTGTGTAAGCTTTTCTGCTCTGATGGATTGCCTAAGTGACCTGTGTGCTGCTCTGGTGGTCGGTCTGTGTATACTGTACTATGCTGATGGGTAGGTCTGTGTATACTGTGTTGTGATGACAGTTGTTCCTTATATTCCATTGTAACATAAAATAGTATGCTGTATTTTTCTGTTGTTTGGTCTGTGCATGTTGTACTGGTCTGATGGATGATCTGTGTGTCCTGTGTGCTGTTCTAATGGTTTGTCTGTGTATACTGTACTGAGATGATGGACGGTCTATGTATGCTGCATTGGGCTGACAGTCAGTCTGTGTTTTGCACCATGCTGATGATCTATATATCTTGTACTGCTCTGATGGGCTGTGTACAATGTGCTTCTCTTTTGGCTGGTCTGTGTAATGTTGTACTTCTCTAATGGGCTCTGTATACTGTGATTCTGTCTTGGTTTGTCTGTGTATGATGTAGTGCTGCCTGACATAGCTTCCTTAAATTAAATCTCAGTTGTGCTATGTAAGTAGTTAATGCTCCTGTTATCTTTTTATTTTACGCCGGGCACCTTGTTGCTTAATGAATGAAAATCAGAACTTGTCAGATGCATTGGGGAAGCATGGCTAGGCATAAAAAGGCCTAGCTGGGGTCATCAGTATAGTAATCGCCTATGAACCTATGAACCTATACTGTTTTGAAAGTTTCTGTAGTAATCGCCTGTAAACCTATGAACCTATACTGTTTTGAAAGTTTCTGTCACTGAAATAGTTCTATTGCCAACCAAAATTATGTTTTTGCTCTGTATGCTTTATATGATTGGTCTGGGTGCTCTCTGAGTAGTATGTTACAGTATTACTTTATATACTAATTGTTGAGGTTCATCAAGTCTTTTAACTCCCAAGTACTTCGGTTTTCTTTCACATTCCAAAGATATGCGATCTAGAGGTTTTTTGTCCCTGGGCATCTGCTGAAAATAGGTTCAGTCCTAGTCGGATTCCTGGTCAACAAACGTTAAGTAAATAAAATAAAATAAATGACTGTCTGCTGACAAAACACATTCTCTTTCAGTACCTCTGGGTTTTCCCCTCTGAAAGGAACAATTGTAGTCCATTGAGACAGCAAAGTTGTCAACATCATGGCTATAATATTTTAAATGCTGCAGCTGAAATACTCCAAGTAGTATATAATGAGATATGAACCAAAGTGATCATGGTTCCTTGTTAAGTATCGAGTTAAAACACAATGTCCACTTAAGTGCCTGTCTGTGACAACTAGAAGAATATAAATACTAGTTAGACACTGTGTGGTTCATGTAAATCATTCAGTCTGGGGAAATACAGCAAAGAAAATGAATATTATGATAACTTGCATTACCATTCACGAATAGTGAAGTGACAGACAGAATTACAGGATGTTGAAGAGCGACAGCATCGCTGTTCAGTAATTCCTGGCTTTTGTGAGTAGATAATAAGAAAATGATTACTGATATTGTTATGTGCCTTTTCTGTGACTGCTTTCAGTGTGCTGACGTTAATATCAAGCAGCAATCAATGCACATGGGGCAGGCAGACTAATCAGAAGGGAGGATTTTCTTCTTTCACAATGTAATTCATCATACTAAGCACACCAAACACCCTGTAGTATTGTAATTATGAGCAGAAATGCATGAAAAAAGCTTGTAATCCATTATTTTGGTATTAGTTATTCAAGTTTCTTGCAAGGATCTGTTCTTTGTTACAGGGACATTCCTAGATTTTTAGAACTTTTCAGTTTGCTACATTCAACAATCAAAATATCTGTTCAGATGCAATGGTTTGGCAGTGTGTGCATGGCGTGTCCCAAGTGCAACACTAATTTATAGGCACCTCTGCACATTTATGGGTGTATATTAAATCAAGGATGTTTTGGTGAAGTTTTTGGTCTAAGCAGACTAACAAGCAAGAATCGTTATCCTTTTTTTTCTCTTTTGGCATTTATAATGTGGCCCAGATGTAATTAAAGGTAACAAAACCAGCTTATATGCAGGTGATGTCCTATAGAATTTGACAGCTCTTGATGTTAATTTTATAGAGATTAATGGAACCAATACAGAAGTCCTTCAGTAGTGAATTCAGCCTTGGTACCTTAAGGACAAATATTACTTGCTGTATGTGGTCCTTTGAGAACTGTGATAGACAGGCCAAACCCTTCTAAACACACATTAAGGTGGTCTTGTAGACAAACAGAATCTTTTGAAATACCTGAAACAAGAAATGCCCAAGGATATTTCTTTCCTGTACAGAATGTAATACAGAATGCAAAAGACCCTTCACTATTCATACAGTGCACACTATCACATATTCTCTTTTGCTTCCTTTAAGTCATAAGTATCGTTCCAGTAATTTATCCCTTTGGTGATTTAAAATATCATCTCATTATCAAGAAAACAGAGAGAAGGTGAAACTTCCCTTCATTAGAATTCTAGCTTATTATGCAGATTTTTCCCTTGATACAGAGCTGCTATGCTCTGAGGAAATCTTGATTGTTTTATTTTTTTGATTGTTTGCTTTTTTTTTTTTTTGCATGTCTACATTGTTTCTTTTGTGATTGCTCAATGATATTATTTAGATTCTTTCATTGAACTGTATATCTTCTAGGTTAGGAGAAATAGCAAACCTTTCTTTCTTTTCTTGGAGCTTAAGTAATTTGAAAGTATTTCATAGGCCAGGATCAGTAGCAAGGGTGTAGCAAAGGGGGCAGCCTCCATGAAGAACTGAGGGGGCATGGGTCTGGCTGTTCGAAGACAATTGGTGCAAATGTAGCAACTGGCTTGCTACAGTGGAAACAGAGGTCCTTTTTTAAGGAGGTGCTATATCGGGAATGGGCAACAGGTGCTACATGAGTCAGTAATGCCACTGGCCAGGATTGTAGCAGCTTCTGTCCACCTGCACAAATCGGCTAACAGCAGTTGGTCAATTAGCATTTCAAAGAGAATCTCTGATTTGGAGGTATGGTAAAGTTGCACAGACAAGCACCTCGTTAGTGAATCTTTACAATGTTGCTGAATCAGACACTGCACTTTCAGACCTATATAAATATTTAGGCACCCATGCACATGTACCCATAATTCCAGACATTTTCATACATACATGCGGATAAACATGCATGCACACACATACAAGTCAACAAACACACTGACTCATGGAAACATTCAAGCACCTGCATGCATGCTTTCACTCAGACAGAGAGACAGGTACACACACGCAGAGCCATAACTGGGTTATATTGCAGTACTTTGAGAAAAAAAAGAGGTCCATTCTGTGATCTGATGCCCCACCATAGATGTGATTCTGTACACATACATTCATGCCCATGTAGACACACACACACACACACACACACACACACACACACACACACACACACACACACACACACACACACACACACACACACACACACGATGGTCAAATGCTGTCTAAAAAGACTTTTACTTTTTCGTTCTACAGAAAAAAATGAACTTGACAGAAATAAATGAATGCTGCCACTATTTGTTATGGCCATGAGTTATTCCCCATTCACTGCCAAAATAACACGGGGCTTCCCTGGTTTGACTACTGTCTGTGCTGTACCACCTGCCAGGGAGAAACTACAGCAGGAGACTGGTCTCTGAATCAGAAAGGTTTACATCAATCCAGAAACATTCTAAGTTAAGGCTTCTGCATCATGCTAAGTTTTTTTCCTGGATCCCAGGGACAGTTTTTCTTAAAAAAGTTGATCTAATGTTTTCTCATCTCTCTCAAACGTTTATTGTCTTAAGCCAAATGATATTTGAGTTGTATATCCATTACATTTAATTTCAAACATCTGCCCTGCTATTGTGTTATTTCCTCCTTTAAGTGATCCTATTGAGGGGGTCCACACCTTTAACTAATTAAACTTCATTTACCCTCCCTGTCATGTGTTCAAGCTCACTACATTCAGATTACCTTATTTGTAAAATCTCGGTACCGGAAACTAGTATCCTCTGTGAAGCGACATATCCATAAAAAAAACTCAAGCAAGAGGGAGTGTATAAATATTTGTGAATTTCAACAACAAAACATGACCAAATGCGAATAAAACTTAGTAAGGAATGCTTTAGAAGACTTAAATTAATCCTGAAAACAGCATTGATGCCTAGGAAAAAAATCCAAGCTATAAACCAATTTGTTCTTCCTGTCCTAACTTACATTTATGGAGATATTGACTGGCCCCAAAATATGCTGGCTAGATTAGACAGGAAAACAAGAAGGATGCTTTATGCTCACCAAATGATTTATAAAAATCAGTGTATACCAAGATTATATATTCCCCGTTCCGAAGGTGATATGGACCTCCTTGAAATTGATTACATGTATAAATCTGCAGTTGTGAGACTGCACACATTTCTGCTGATCTCACAACATCCAGTGAAGGTTTTGAAACATGAGGAAAATAAATCTGAGATGACTTCCCAGCTTAGTCTAGCAGAAGCATATCTGTGTCAAGCAGGAATGGAAATCAAACCAGAAGTAGATAAAAATCAGGCAGCAACTGAATGTGCCTAAAAAACAAAAGAAAGAATATAAGGTGAAGGATCAGATGAGTAGGCAAGAAATGTGGAAAATGCATAAATATAGTTGCAAGTATAGAAAACGTCTGAAAGAACCTCATGTTGATCAGGAACAAACACAGAAAGGGTTAAGGAGAGGTGAATTCAAACCAAGAGATGAAAGGTTAATATTGGCGGCCCATGATAGTGGACTACATACACGTTGGTTTTTAAAGTGCATTGAATATGTGGGAGAAACAGATAAATGTAGGCTTTATAAAACAGAATTGGAAACAGTCTCACACCTCATTGCTGGTTGTGACATACCAATGGCAGAAGGACTATATACTGAAAGGCATAATAATGTGGCAAGACTGTTGTACTGCGGACTGTGCAATCATTATGTTATTGAAGTGGTTGAAAAACACTGGAAATGTGAGCCACAAAGCATCATTGAAAATTATGAAGTCTACATCACATTGGATAGCCAATTACCAATAGTTCAAAATATAGATGCTAGAAAACTGGATATAGTGGTCCATGAAAAGAAGAATAAATTAGCATTGATCACTGAAATCGCCATACACAGTGACTACAGACACAAATCATACAATATGAGGATTTGCAGGGAGAAACAAGAACAATGTGGAAGAAAGATACCCAGATAGTTCCAATAGTACTAGGAGCAGTTGGTCTTATAAAAAAGAATCTACAATCATACTTAGATATGTTACCAATACATGTAAATCCATACAAATTGCAGGAGGCATTACTGGGGACAATGCAGGTGCTGCGAAAAACAGTTCTGGCTGACATTAAACATTGAAATAATACTAATTTCATTAACTTTAATCATACTTTTACTTAGGAATGGAGTCCATTCCCATTATGGTATTAGAAACCCAAAATATTTGGTGAAATTAAAAAGAAATAAACCATAAATAAATAAACACAGAAAGCACACAATTTGTTTAACCTTTAGTAGCATTCTCAAAAGGGCAACATTTTACGTTTTGAGGTTTCAAGGCATAGGCCTAGTGCACATTTGTTGAGGTACAACTTGGCAATGAAAACATACCAAAAAGTGAAGCAGCCATCTGTTAGACTTTGTACATACTGACGCAACACATAGCTAGTACATATAAATTATGAACTGTGTCAGATACAGAGGGGTTCTCTCATCTCCAAAAACATTTTGCTTCAGTTTGTCAAAATGTTTGATATCTTATCTAAATTTTAGCAAGTTATCTTTACTGAGCCATGCTTCAGTAAAAGTGCCATTGGCACTGTGACATGAATCCAGGCTATGACTGGCAGGACACATTTCCCAGTTTTTGGTTGTAATCTGGAAGGACCTTACTTTACGTCAGGTATAGAGAAATTACTTCATACATATGATGGTTATCTCAAGCAGTGCTAGAACTGCCTCATGCTCATGGAAAATGCACAGCTTTTTAATGAGACTATAAATATCTGTAAAAGATTCAAAAACGCACATAATACTGAAGCTAAATACTTAATTGTCTAATACTGTAATCACACACACACACACACACACACACACACACACACGCACACGCACACACACACACACACGCACACACACACGCACACGCACACGCACACACACAAATCTTATACAAGTAATATATTTCACAGACCTCCCACAGCCAATCTGATATCACCAAATGCTGTTAACTATATCATGGCAATAGATGGTCCTTTAAATACAAATCTATCATTATTGAGAATGGGTACCTAAGAGAATGCTTACACAGGAAAATCGTCCCTAAGGGGTTACGGACTTGGAAGTACCCCAACAATGTCCAAATAGGGTTTTTTCCAAATAGAACTTTTAGATTTTTTTAAATTGTGTGGAATGCAAATTGTAAAATGTGTAATAGATGAAAATGAAAGGAATCTTGAAATAATACTTGAACAGATTAACACTTTAGATTCACAAATCAAGGATGACCTAGTTTTTGAAATTAGGGAAGAACGACATAAATACACTAACTTAAAAGAAAATGTGGATAAAAAATGCACTGACTTAGTGAAAAGAAAAACAGAAAAATTAAGGAGAGATATTTTAGAATACGAGAATGAAACATGTTATCCAAACCCTTTGAAAAACTCTAAACCCCTTGACAGGAATGCTTATAGATACAATAGAGGGTGGACAGACAAAGAAAGAATGAATGGGAAAGACAACAATTTTGACGTATTTAACAATGATTATGATACAGAATTGAGTACTCAGATTTAGAAATAGGGAAGGGAAACAAATTTTCAGATGAGAATTAATAATAGAAATCAAGACATTATCAAAGAAGGAAATACATGGACATTCAATGGTTTTACTATTTACAACTTTAGTCAAATAGAATTAAATAAAAGGTTTCAAAAACAAAAGGGAACAGAGTACAAACATTGTTGGACATGAAAACATTTCTTAGGAAAATGAACCTGGAATTGCTCTATTTTAGAGAAGGGATAGGATTGGACCCTAATAATAGGCAGGTAAGAAATGACCAAGGTATATTGAAAAACAAATCCACCTTCAACCCCCCTATTCAGACACAGTTAAAAAAACTTTGAAAAAGTCATGGAGGAAGCCATAGGGAAGGCAGACAAAAAAGTGGGGTATAGAGATAACTTGGACCAGAAGGAAAAAGAAAAATTAACAGAATTAAGGACTGATAACAGGATTAGGGTAATGAAACCCGACAAAGGTGGGGGGGTTGTAGTTATGGATGTAACGGAATATGATGGAAAGATGAACGAAATTTTGATGAACGAAACTAAATACAAGGTGGTATCTAGGAACGAAATTAATTTAGCATATAAGAAGATAGACATAGCCCTAGAGAATATGGTCACGGAAGACTTGATAGACAGTAAGATGTTCCTATTTTTGAAGAAAGACAAACCCAGGATTCCAATAATCTTCGGCATTCCAAAAATACATAAAGATAAGGTAAACCCACCTCTTAGACCTATAGTGTCAGCGGAATGTTCTAAAACTACCCCATTAGCAAAATTTGTAGACACTAAAACTAAACACATATGGCTGAACAAGGAGGCCATACTAAGAGACTCCTGGGATTTACTGAGAAATTTAAGTTCGGAGTTGTTCGAAGATGATTTAAAATTGGTTACCATAGACGTGGTGGACCTTTTCGGGTCCATACCATATGACCAAGGGTCCAAAATGTTTGAGGAGGAAATATTTAAGGACCAGATTTTGACTCAAGAAGACAAGGTAGTGTGCACAGGCTTAATGGACCTCATACTAAGGAACAACTTTTTGACCCACAATGGGGAATATTTTCAACAGGTTCAGGGGGTAGCGATGGGGGCAGCCTGTGCACCTACCAGAGAAATACATCTTTCAGACAGAATACTACGGGCACTGTAAGATGTATAGACGTTTCCTTGACATTATTATTTTCTGGAAAGGTAATTCAAATGAATTAGAAGAATTTATCAACTATTTGGGGGAAACAACCTCTTTCTTAAGGTTCACCCACAACATTTCCCATGAAAATATTGCCTATTTAGATGTAGAGATCATGAAAAAGGGTAACACCTTTGAAACTAGAGTATATAGGAAGGAAACCTACGTAAATTCATTCTTACATTATGAAAGTAGTCACCCAAGTTATTGTAAAAAGAATTTGGTCAAGGGGCAACTAGTAAGGGGTTCAAGGATGACTAGTGAGGACCTCGAATTTATAGAAGAATGTGATAGATTAGAAATAATGTTCCTTGAAAGAGGTTACCCAAAAGCATTCATAGATGAAATAAGAAAAGAGGTAACGCTGGGAAGAAAAGGAAGATTTAGACCAATAAAAGGGGACAAGGAAGTTGTACAAAATATGGAAAGGGATTCAACAAATAGTCCACCAAATTACCAACATGGATTGGTATTAGAATACAATGCTTTGAATATCAAAGTAAAGGAGATATTTCAAAAGGAATGGGGTAAATTCAAGGCCTTGACTGATTTAAAAGGACTACCAAACACGATGCCCAGAGTAATATATAAGAATTCTAGGAACATCAAAAGCATTTTAGAAACAAGTAACAACTACAGGAAGGGGGATAGATCCAATTCATTGAAATTAGGCACATATAAGTGTGGTAGGTGTAGGCAATGCGATTCTGTACTCAATGAAGAAAAGATATTTTTGGAAAGTAGGGGTACCTGGATAAAAAGTAAGGGGTACTTTAATTGCGAATCGCAAGGGTTAGTATATTTGGTCATATGTACAGAATGCACCTCTTTTTATGTCGAAGATCTCTGAAAAAGAGAATATACGAACATTTGTACGACATAAGAAGTAGCAAGGAAACCAATGCACTTTACAGGCACTCATTAACATGTAAAAACTTTAGGTACAAATTCTTTGTGTTAGATCAAATAAAGAAAGATCTAAGAGGAGGTCCTTGGGAAGAAACGGTGGGCTACAAAGAGTTGTGGTGGCAGGTACACTTGCAAGCCAACAAAGTCCCAGGACTGAACGAGTATTTATCCATTAAACCCTTATTAAAGTTAAAAGCAGCAAAAAGTTGACAAGTAAAAATGGATATAGCCACTAGGTGGCAGACCCATTCCATTTTTAAAGAATAACACATGAATTCTATCACTAACATTTTAAATGTTTTAAACATTAATTACAAAATGGTTTTTAGAATTGTTTTTAAACTTCAACAGAAACACAAAGTCATTCATCAAATTTTTATAAGCATATGATGTATATTTATTAAAGTAGGTCAATGGTATTTATATGTTTTTAAATTGAGTAGATGTTATGGTTTTACAAACTACACATGGCTACTTTAAATGGCGAAATTTTGATTGGTCCTAAATTAATTGAAAAGGGTATAAAAAGTATTAAGATTAAGTCCCATGGTAAATCTGATGAAGTCTGTGAGACGAAAACGCATGGTGTTAAAAGCGTTTATTTTGTGAATAAAGTGTTCAGCTGATCTTTCTCCTGGGACTTTCTGTTCTTTTTTAATAGATGGTCCTTAGCCAATCCAGACTTAAGGTGCATACAGATGACAATGCAAACTGGCAGCCAAAAAGCATCTTAGTCACCTTCGACTCCTCTTGTCATAAAACAGACACACATCTCATTGATTTTGCAAGAAATGTGTAACACTGACTAGTGCATCAGTGAATAAAATTAAGGAGATTTCATCTAAGATAAAAAAAGATTAAGGGCAATTATTGCCTTGTCATAAGCACTATAATAATGACAATTATTGCCTTGTCATAAGCACTATAATAATGGTCTTCTTCACTGATATTTAGAAGGCTATGGTGGTATTATCAAATATCCTAGCAGACTTAGTAAAACATGTGCATAGCAAAATTATCCCATTGTACATATCAGGACAAAATTATGTCATTCAGGTAGTGCTTAAGAATACAAGGTCATAGACAGGATATTCAGTTCCTGTCAGACTGGAACGAGATGTGAAACCAGCCGAAGTGCTTGTCACCCAGTGAGCTACATGCTACACCTCTCCCCAAAGAGTGCAAATATTGTACAGTAAATAGCATGTCCCTATAGTGTAATTTCAGGTATGTTCAAATTCCACAACAACAGCCATCACCATGAAAAATCAAATAATGCACAAGAACAAAAAAATGAAAAAAAAAACAGAGATGAGGATACATTTACTAAATGCCCAAAAACTTTCAACAGTTAAATTTACTAAATGCAAAAACTTTCAACAGTAAAATTAGTGTTTCAGAAACTTTTGATATCAGGGCACTGTATTGTTGGCCTGAACACCGAATCCTCATTATCCCAAGTCCAACTACCCAGAGATGACTTGTCAAGTAGTGATGATTATTAAAAGCAGAGATTATGGGACTGTGCTTTGGTCGTTGCCCAGAAATTTTGCATATTGTGATAGTACAGATAAGACAGGGAACAATAAATATGAACAAACTGTTTCCCTTATTCCATAGCACAGTCCCATTACATGTTGTATAGATAATAACCAAATTATATTTGTTTCATATTGACATAAAGTCAAATTTTAATAGTTATATAAATTTTCTGTTTGCCTTAGTTATTACTGGTCCCCCCTGAAAACAGGCTTTGTCCAGGATTGCCAATGTGGTCAACATATGATCAATTTCAACAATTGGCTTAAGTATTGATGTCATTCAAAGGGGATCCAATGCCTGTCAGCCTGGGATGACATGCTTGACAAGCCACGATGCTTCGCTAGGGACAGCTTGCACCTGTCACCCCTGGGCTTTCGGATATTGGCAAAGGCTCTTGCCACCCCCATAGTGCCTTTTTTAGGCAAGGCTCAAAAGACAAACCCACCTTCATAGGTATCACAAGGGATAAGAAACTAAGAGTAATGCTACTCAACGCCAGAAGTCTAAATCTCAAGATGCATGCACACGAAACTCTCCTTAGCATGGAGAACATCGATATCTGTGCAGTAACAGAAACCTGGTTCAAGGCTCCCGAGAGCACCCCAGCACTACCAGGTTATACCTCATACCATGCTTTTCGGCCCCAAAACGTGGACCGAACTACAAAGGGAGGGGGAGTATCAATATTCGTCAACAAAGATACCCACACCTCCAGGTTGGTGGCACAGCACAAAGCATCACAGACTATCCATGTGCAACTAACAGTGGGTAAAACTGCCTTCCAGTTTATAGCCTACTACAGACCACCCTCCCAAACCCAGGAACCTCACTCAGCCTTCCTGAGAACACTGGAAAATATGAAGGTCTCTCCAAACACCATTATATTGGGCGACTTCAACTACCCAAACATAGACTGGGAGCATTACTCTAGCTCCAACACCGTAGCCCAAAGGTTCCTAGAATTTATAAACTCAAATTGTATGGAACAACTTGTCACCACTACCACAAGAGGGGAAAACATACTGGACCTGATCATCACCAACATGGGGGCTCTATGCTCCAGACCAGAAGTGTATCCCTCACTGGTAAGATCAGACCATAAACTAATTTCACTGGATATTCACATCCCGACCCCACCCCCTGCCCAGAAAACCACAGCGAAAAACTTCTCTAAAGCAAATTTTACACTCCTCAAAACTGAGGTGGAATCCTTCAAAGCCCCCGGGCCTGTGGAAAATACGGCCTGGACTGCAGAATCCTTTATAAATGCATTCTATGAACACCTTCAGGAATGCATGGATCATGCAATCCCAAATAAAACCAAGACCCAACCCTCCAAAGGCAGGCGTCCTGTCTGGTGGACCCCAGCCATAAACAAACTATACAATAGAAGGAGGAAGCTACTACATGATAGAGCAAAATCCCAAAAAGGGAAGGCATCTCTGATCAGTATTAACAAAAAACTCGGGCACTCATAAAATCATCTAAGGCCAGCTTCGGGAGAAAAATTGCACAGGACACTAAGGATAATCACAAGGCTTTCTTTAGTTATGTTAGGAACCTGGGTGGGAACTCCCAGATATGCTCAGAATTAGTCCAAAATGACAAAAAATACACTGAACCCACAGACATTGCCAACATTCTAGCTGACAGGTTCAGCGCAAACTTCTCCCCCCCCCCACCAAAAGGGCAAATATCTATCCCAGCAGAGTGCTGCCCCCCTGACATCTCAGATGCTCAGGTAAGAGCCGCCCTCTCCAAAGCAAAAAGCACAGCATCAATGGGACCAGACAGTGTCCCGGGCTGCGTCCTACATGAACTCCAAGAAGAGCTAAACCCAAACATAAAACTATTGTTCAGTCTCAGCCTTACTACAGGATATGTACCCAAAGAGTGGCGTATAGAAACAGTAGTCCCTCTCCACAAAGGTGGTGCCTCAACGGATCCTGGAAACTATCGCCCCATAAGCCTGGCTAGCTTGGTCTGCAAAGCTATGGAAAGGATCATCATGGACCTCATAAATAAAGATATTGGGGACCTACAGACACTGGATCCTACCCAGTTCGGCTTTGTTAAGGGCAGATCCTGCCTCTTAAACCTGGTCTATTTCTTTGAAACAGTCACCAAGGCCATTGACGAGGGGAAGGTGGTCCACACAGCCTACCTGGACCTCGCAAAAGCCTTCAATACAATACCCCACTCGGGCATTATAGATAGGCTCACCAGCTTAAATATAAACCCCTATGTCACTAGATGGGTTGCAAACTGGCACAAGGACAGAACCCACATGGTTAGAATTGCTGGAGCCATGTCAGACTCCAAACCAGTTACAAGTGGCGTCCCACAAGACTCAGTCCTGGGACCTCTCTTGTTCGGTATATATTTCTCAGAGGTACAGGCCAACACGGAAGGACTGTGGCTGACCAAGTTTACAGATGACTGCAAACTAGGCGCCATAATCAACTCTCCAGCCGACACAAGCATCCTACAAAAGGGCCTCATAGAAACAGACAACTGGTGCCAGAGCCATGGCCTCAAGCTAAACGCCAGAAAGTGTATAGTCATCCCCTTTGGCAAAAATAAAGTGCCCACAAATTACCACATAGGTGGTAATCCATTAAGTACAGAAGAAGTAATTAGGGACCTGGAGACCCAAGTTAATAGCAATCTCTCATTTGAAAACCACGTGGCCAAAGTGTTAGAAAAACATTTTATATAGCCCACCTAATCATGAAGGGATTCACATCTAGAAAAGGGGAGGTCATCGTGCCTCTTTACTCATCCCTCATCAGGCCCATAATTGAGTACAATGCCCCTTTTGGGATGTACCTTACCAGACACCTGCAGCAACTTGAAAGACCCCAAAAGTACCTCACCAAGAGGATCAAAGGGCTCAAACAGATGCCATATGCTGCCCGGTTAAAGAAACTCCAGCTCTACTCAGTGGCATACCACCTGCTCAGAGGCGATCTGTGCCTGACGTATAAAGCCATGTCCAACCCGGAATTAATGGACATGCTGCACCTCAGAAAATCCAAATCCCATCGAGCTACGCGCTTGAGAGACTTGAACCTCAGCACTGAAATAAATAGGACATGCTGGAGGGACAGATTCATAACCCAGAGGCTCCCTTCACTCTGGAATAAAATCCCAGTCCAGGTTAGGCAGAGTCCCTCACTGACTCTCTTCAAGAGGAATCTTGATGAGTGTATGGGAGATCGTAGGTTTACCCCAGGTATCACTTCTGTGTCACTGTTAGATAGTGGCACAGTATACTAAACTCGAAAAAGGGCATAGCAAAATTCATTTAAAATGGATGGCGAAAGCCAAACACACTCTGGCTAGGCTTATAAATGCCCTAGGGCAGATAGCCTAGTATGAACCTATGAACCTATTTGTGTGATCTCACTGTTTAATATAGATTGTATAATCTCAGTTATTATATACAAGGAGAAGGGGATGTAAAGAACTAGCCCTCCCCCACAAAAATGCTTATTTTGGGATTTTTTTAAATGTAAGGATTTTTTACTTTGTTGTTAACTTGTGTGTGTGTGTGTGTGTGTGTGTGTGTGTGTGTGTGTGTGTGTGTGTGTGTGTGTGTGTGTGTGTGTGTATACACACATGATGCAGTGGTGCAGCAGTTAACATTTTCATTCTCCGGTTAAATTCTTGGCTGGGGTGAATTGTTTTAGATTACTTCAGCAAGGTATCTTAACTAATGGCAAAGTGTCTTAGATCCAAGTTTTTCTTTTCTAGGAAGATATTGATATCTGCACCACTTCTAAAACATTATTTAAAGATCAAAAATGCATGCCAGCTCTTTCATGCTATACCTCCTTCCCTTGTTTCAGATCTAGTGGATTTGGTAGGAATATCTCAGTTCTTGTAAAAAAAAAAAAAAATAAGCCTAGAAAAAACACATGGTTAGATACTGCTTGCACATTAATAATTATTATTGATATTGAATATTATAAGAATCTACTGTACATTGTTTAGTTCTTCAAAACATCATGCATATGTCCTGACTGTAAACTGCAAGTTTAAAAATAATTGAAAGCACAATCCTTATGGGGGATTTTCGACTGCTTAAATTTAGACACAATAGGATATTCAACATCAGATAAATATGTCCAAATATTAACTGGTTGCATTAATCAGAAAACAGCATAAGACAAATTGTATGAATAGCAACTAAGGATGGGAATATTCCAGATATCATGCTTACAAGCTTTATTTTCTTTCTGCCCCCCACCCACAGACGTACACTTCATATTTAGCATGCATCCTGATAACAGTTAAACCATATTCAGTCATAAGTAAACCGTCCTTCCTAATCTTAATAAGAGGTGTGATACGATAAGGGATATGCTTATATAAACATACTGTGATATAACAACTCAAACAAATGTGTTAGCATACTGTCAATAGGTTCTGTGATAACTTTTGCTTTTATGAGTACATACCAGTTAAGACACAAATAATCTAACTTCAACAAAAGCTGTTTGATGGAATCATAATCTCAATAAGATGAAAAACAAATCAGAGGTGCTACTTAGCATTCAAACATCACCATATTCATAGAAAGTAATTAACAATTATTGCACATAACTACTTATTTGTGTTTTTGTGCTTCTCAGACCTAAGTTTAAACTCAACTTCAGCTCAAATATTGAAAGCAGTAAAAATGTATTATTTAATTATATTGGGAACATTTGTAATAAGAAATCTGGTATGTAGCATGTATACTGGGCAGAGCCCTTCCCTATACTAAGGCAAGATCATGGATCATGTTCTCATTTTCAGGAGTTATTCATGGGAGTGTGCAGGCCCACCGGTGAAGCCAGTGCAGGCCATCAAATGCAGGTGTGTGTGTGCAGTTCAGTCACAGATGCAAGTATTTAAGTCTAAAATAAAAAAAATCCTAGATGTCTACCAGGAAGATAGCCTCCATTGATTGGCTGATGTTCTTCGTGTTTCACTGTTGCAGTCATTACATTTGAGTAATCCTGCTGGCAGGTTCTCCTCAGTTGACCTGAATTCCATAGTCCTGGGTCCTGCGTCAGCTGCTGTCACCCCTTCCCTGACGTCAGGTCGTCAGGGGTATAAAAGAAGCAGCCGACGCCATTTTCTTTAGTTTATCTTGCCGCGCGGTGCTCGAAGCAGAAGCAGTTCGTAAGTGCCGGTTGGCCGACTCCTGAGATTTTCGTGTTCGAGTTTCAGATCCAAAGTCTTCAATAAAGCTAAGTTCCCCATTGGGAAAACTTTTTTTCTTGCTCCAGACCGATGTCAGAAAAAGTTAATAATTGTATTTCTTGTGGGAAGCAAATACCTCATAAGGATTTTCATTCTCACTGTATTCCTTGCCTAGGCCCTGATCACAACGTTTCTGGTTGTAGGTTTTGTGCTAGATTTAACCATCGCACTATTAAGCGTTGGTATGATTTTAATTTAAACTATTTTGGACACCAGTTTAATTATCCAGAAATGTCGTCGGATAGTCATCCGACTACCGGAGTTGACAAAAAATGCAAAGAAAAGGAAAGAGATAGACAACCGAGGCCCAAAACCGATGACAAAGCTTCTCCTAAGCCAGTCGCTGGTTTGCTGGTCCTCAGTGAGGCATTTTCGCAGCCCCTGATGCCTGATACTTTAGAGCCACAGGCCACTACCAACTCCCACGTGGAGTCGGCCATGCCACTGGAAGCTCAAGGTATTGGAGCCTCGGATACTATTCCTTCAGATGGGTCTGGAGCTGCTGAGCAGGCACCAGCTTCTGTGGGTGTATTCAGACCTAAACATCTTTACATCAAACCAACTTCAGCTTCAAAGGCAAAGATTAAAGCACCTTCTAAAGCAAAGAAACAAACTCAAGAGCCATGTGGTCAGGCCTTTATGCCCAAAAAACAGATGCTCAAAATGGCCGAAGACTTGATTATCTTGATCAGGGGTTCCCATCCCCCTCCTGATAAGAGGCCTAGGCAAGAGACTGACTATGAATCTTCAGATCAGGTTTCCATTTCTTCTGATTCCTCTTCTGATCAGAAATATTCTCTTCCCCCCTATGAGGATTCTGATGCTGAAGAATCTATACCTTCAGCTTCCCCTACAGAGGACTATTCTTTTGGGGAAACCTTACATACCATGAGGGAGCATTTCCACTGGGGCAGCCAAGATTTTTCAGAATCTAAAAAGAGGTTCAGGGATTTCCTTTAACTACCTAAACACAAGCCACTAGCCATCCCACCTGTGTTAGACATTGTAGATGATGTGTTTTCGGAGTCTAGTCTTACCCCTGACTCCTTACCTCCAGCTCCTGTTAAGCCTAACAGATATTACAGGGTTCCTGACTCTCATAAATTCCTTTTTAAAAAACCCTGCTGCAGACCCAGAAACTATTTCTCAGGGTCCCAAAGGAGTTAAGGCTTCCGCTGCAAAAAACCCTTCCCCCTCTGACAGAGATTCTAGGGCACTGGATAGATGGGGAAAAGGTTTACATATCTGCTACCTTGGCTGTAAGGGCCTTAAACTGTCAGGTTCATATGCTCAAATATCAGCAACATGTCATGGCATTGCTTAAACAGAAAATATTGTTAAACTCTGAATGTGCAGAAAACAAGGAAATGCAGGATCTAATGCATGCAGCTGAACAAGTTGGAAAGCATACTTTGCAATGTGGTTTTGATTCTTTAGAGGTCTCCTGCAGGGCTGCAGTTACAGGTTCTGTAATTAGGAGGCATGCTTGGTTAAAGGAACAAAATCTGCCTGATCATGTTAATGTTAAATTATTAAATGCACCTTTACAGCATGATACTTTGTTTGGTGTTAAGGCAGAAGAGGTGTTAAAGAAAATGGAGGACAAAGCTAAATCTATGCATACGGTCAAAGATTTTTTACAAGTACAGCCACCTAGGTTTAGTAGACACTGGCCAACAAAGAAATGGCCCTTTCCTGTGTCAGACAGACCTCAAAGGGGCAGATCCAGATGCCCTAGAGGCAGGTCCCAGGTGCAAGGTTCATACCGCTCAAAGCAATGGGGGGCTTCTACCTCCAAAGTTGGAGAAGACAAATCCCAACCATACAGGAAACAGTCCCAATGACTTCCCCCTGCATGCACCAAGCACTAATCTCCTGGCAGCACCCTTAGGGGGAAAATTAGCACTTTTTTCTCAAAATTGGTGCATTATAACCCAGGACAAATGGGTCCTAAATATCGTGTCACAAGGCTACAATTTCCATACCCTGCCAAAGGCAAACGGCTGGCCAGATCTGCCAAAATATCAATGGGCAGAGGCACAAAAACAATTCTCATCCCTCATGGACATGGGGGCCATTCAACAAGTACCAGAGCGAGAGCATGGACAAGGATTTTACTCAAGACTGTTCTTGGTACCCAGAAAGGACAAGGCCTGGAGGCCAATACTGGACCTATTTATTTTGAACACATTCCTGGATATTCCAAAATTCAAGATGTTGACTGTAGCAGCAGCTTCTGCCCATGCTGGGCAAGAACGCTTGGCTTGTGACTTTAGACCTAAAAGAGGCATACCTGCATGTCCCAGTCAGACAAATATGCAGAAGATACCTCAGATTCAAGGCTGGCTCAATGCATTACCAATTATCTGCACTGCCCTTTGTCTTATCTACTGCACCCAGGGTCTTTACAAAGTGCCTGGCACCAGTAATTGCATTCTGCAAACAAAGAGGAATACAAATATATTTTTACTTGGACGACTGTCTAATTCAAGCAGAGAATAAGGACATTCTTCTACAACCTCTGGCATTTGTGAAAAGACTTTTAACATGCCTAGGGTACACAGTCAATGAAAAGAAATCAAAACTAGTACCCTCTCAAGAGATAATATTCCTGGGTGCAAGCTTAAATACAACTGCCCAGATGGCTTATCTTACGCCAGACAAATAAAGGCAACTGACTACCTATTTCAAAATGTTGGCAACAAAGGCCCAGTTATCTGCAAGAAAAATTCTGCAGGCTTTGGGCTTCATGGCATCCTGCATCCTACTAATTCCATATGCAAGACTGCATATGAGGAAACTTCAATGGTACCTAGAAAGTGTTTGGAATCTGCTATGCCACAGCCTGGAAACTATGATTACTCTCATTCCCTGCCTGCAACAGGAGTTTTGATGGTGGGCAAAGGCTTGTCACCAAAACAAGGGACAGCCATTCACATTACTCCCAACCAGGCACACACTAACAACAGATGCATCAGATTATGCCTGGGGGGCCTACATGGCAGGAAGATGCATTCAGGGCACATGGACCTCAAACCAAATGCATCTGCATATCAATCAAAAGGAGATGCTCGCAGTTCAAAATGCCCTGACAGCCTTCAAGGACCTACTTCATCCAGGACAACTACTGATAAAGACAGACAACACCACAGTCATGTGGTATATAAACAAGCAGTGGGGCACACATTCTTACCCCTTTTGCAGACTAGCCATGACTTTGTGGGACACAGCATTAACTTACCAAGTACATCTGCAGGCACAATTCCTGCCAGGAAGGAAAAATACTGTGGCAGACGAACTAAGCAGAAACCTTATGGATCCCCACGAGTGGCAGCTGGATCCACAAGTCTTCAGCATGATAACAAGAAAATGGGGATGCCCGGACATAGATCTATTTGCCTCCCCTCACAACTACCAACTAAAAAGACTCTGCACAAGAATTTATCACAGACAAGCATGGAAAGTGGATGCCCTATCTTTCAGCTGGAAAAACCTATCAGTATATGCATTTCCCCTTCTGCCTCTCCTCCCCAAGGTACTCCTAAAGGTCAGACAGGAGAAGCCAAAGATGATACTGATTGCCCCAAACTGGCCCCGCCAGTACTGGTATCCAATACTAAGGAGCTTGTCTCAATGCCCAGCTTGGACCTTACCTCAAATACCTCATCTTCTGTACCAGCAAAACAGTCAGATCCTGCACAGCCATCTCAGAACTTTAAACCTGACAGCATGGCGAATAATGTAGTCATATAAAACACACCTCTCAGTAAAGCTGTGATGGATGTCACTTTGGAAGCCAGAAGGCCTAGTACTAGAAATCTTATGAGGGAAAATGGAAGAGATTCTTTGCTTGGAACCTGGCACAAGGAACTAATACAGCTGTGCCAAATATTCCTCAGATTTTGTAATACTTAACTGAGATGCTGGACAAAGGTCTGTCTTTTTCATCTATTAAAATTCATGCCTTTGCCATTTTGGCTCATTACAATGTAGAGCCACCAATCTTTTCTCATCCCTTATTAAAGCAGTGCCTCAGAGGAGCCAAAAATTTAAGACCTCCATGGAGATCACCAATGCCTGCATGGGACCTCAACTCTGTCTTGGAAAAACTCACCCTGCCTCCTTTTGAGCCAGCTGCTACTGCTGATATAAAGTTTTTATCTTGGAAAACAGCTCTGCTCCTAGCAATAACTTCTGCAAGGCGAGTTTCAGAGCAACAGGCACTCATGACTGTGGAACCTTTTATCATTTTTTATCATTTTTTTATCCAGACAGGGTCTCTCTGAGGACAAACCCAACATTTATGCCTAAGGTGGTGTCCAGTGTGGCTCTCAACCAAACTATTCACCTGCCTACCTTTTATCCAAATCCACAGAACAAGGGGGAGAGAATTCTGCATTCTTTGGATGTACACAGACAGCTTAGATTCTACTTGGACAGAACCAAAGTTTTCAGAAAGACAGAGCAATTACTAGTGACATATGTTGCAGGATCACAAGGAAAGGCTATCTCAAAGCAGACTGTTTCAAAGTGGATAGGCCACTGCATTCATTTCTGCTATGTACACCATGGCAAGCCAGTACCTAAGGGCATTAGGCCACACTCAACCAGAGCTGCAGCCACTTCAGCAGCCTTTCTCAAGGGAGTACCTACCAAGGACATTTTAGAGGCTGCTACATGGAGTTCAGTGCACACCTTTACAAAGCACTATCATCTGCCATTCTACTCTAAATCCAGGGCAGGCTTTGCCACTGCAGTTCTGCAGGGCCTCATAGCCACACCTAATGCTGTCTAGCTCCAGCCTCCCGACCTTAGCTTTGGGACTCTACCCAAATGTAATGACTGCAACAGTGAAAGACGAAGAACATAGTACAGTTGTGTACCTACCATAAATGTAGATGTTCGAGTGTATTCACTGTTGCAGTCCAGGTTACCCTCCCGCCATCTTCCTTTTCTTCTGATGGAACTTATCTTTCCTTCACTGATATATATAACCTATGTGGTGTATTTGCTTGTAGATGAAGCTAAGTTTTATATTGGTGCATGTAATTATACATATATAAGTTTTGGCAACCCTTTTAGGGGGCACCTGACATCTAGGGCAAGAAAAACTAAAGAAAATGGTGTTGGCTGCTTCTTTTATACCACTGATGACCTGACAAAAGGGAAGGGGCAACAGCAGCCAACGCAGGACCCAGGATTTTGGAATTCAGACTGACTGAGGGCAACCTGCCAGCAGGATTACCCAAATGTAATGACTGCGACAGTGAATGCACTCGAACACATACATTTATGGTAAGTGTACACAACTATACTTTTCCATATAGGAGACTGAATAGATTGATTGATTGTAGGAAAGATGATCACTGGCAGATAGTGGAAAGACAATAACTAACTAACTAACTAACTAACTAACTAACTAACTAACTAACTAACTAACTAACTAACTAAATAATGAGGAGAGGGACATTGTGCCCAAACAATTTTAACCCTATTACACTGACCAGTATTTTATGTGCAACCATGAAGAAGGTTTTAATGAAACTTAACCAAACTAGGGTAGGGGACCTTCTTCTGCTACATATGAAAAAGTATAGCTTTGTTAAGGGAAGATCTTATTTTTTTAATATTGTGGTATTCTTTCCACAGTATAACATGGGAATGTGATGAATGATTTATAATTCAGATTTTCAAACTGCAACACATTCTGGTCAGCCTTAGCATCCTCCCTGCATCTGATTCCAGTGTGCCTGCCACTCCCTGTAACTCTACACTGATAACATCCCAGTGATAACTGCCTGCCAGATAAGCTGACCTGCACAGTCACGGTGTTCACCTTCCCTGCAATCAACTCTGCATGCAATTCCCTGTAACTCTACACATAATGTCCCAGTGATAACTGCCTGCCAGATAAGCTGACCTGCACAGTAACGGTGTTCACATTTCCTGCGATCAATTCTGCATGCAATTCCCTGTAATGTTACATTGATAATGTCTCAGTGATAACTGCCTGCCAGATAAGCTGACCTGCACAGCCAGTGTTCACCTTCCTTGCAATCAACTCTGCATGCAATTCCCTGTAACTCTATACTGATATTGTCCCAGCAATAACTGCCTGCCTGATACGTTGACCAGCACAGTTGTGGTGTTCACTTTCCTGCGATCAAGTCTGCATCCAGTTCCCTGTAAATCTACACTGATAACATCCCAGTGATAGCTGCCTGCCAGATGAGCTGACCTGCACAGTCCCAGTGTTCACCTTCCCTGCAATCAACTCTGCATGCAATGTATGCTAAATATTTTGTTCTTTAATTTTATAGCAAGTAGTACAATCCTTAATATTCTGAGTGGGGTTTTAAAGTAGCATGCATACAGGATCGGACGCTATTGCTTCTCTCTCCATCACACTACTCCCAGACAACCCCAAAATATTCTTCATTGACTGACTACCACAATAGAAATAATTAACATTTAAAAATAAGTTACAGTGTATCCTATAATTACGAACAGCATTTTTACTCTTTTTACAGACTGGGTCTGCCCCTCTTGGGCTAACTTCATACTTACCTAGATTCAAACTGATAGTTTATTTCAGCTTTCTCAGTCTGCTTTTGGGTGGTAATTTATATCACGTTCATTTCTGATACTCCAAGTAGGTCACTGTTAGTCCATTCTACTTATCCCCCCCCCGTATTTCATTAGTCTCAGCATTTTCAAAGCTGTCAGATGTAGAGGCGCCATTTTTAAACTGCAGTACATTCCGATGGCCTTAGCATCCTCCCTGCATCTGATTCAAGTGTGCCTGCCACGCAATTTGCTTTTCACTGAACCTGTATTAATACTTTGCTCAAAATTTAGTAGTATGTGCACACAATTAATATGTAAATCTAGTTATATAAAGCTATCTTACCCATGGCATTCTAAATGTAAATCCTCAAAACAAGCAGTCCATGTAGAAGCCAGAGCACCTTTATTCCTGGTACCTCGGCTTTTTGCTTTCAAGATAAATTGTGCAAAAAACAGCAGCCTTAAATACATTCCATTATTACACTTATCCATTACACAATTAACAATTATTCAATTAAATACATTCCCTCTTAAAAAGTGCCCGGCATGATTCATCTATCTAAAAAAACCCTACACACCAAATATTTCTAACACTTATAAACAAAAAACAAATGCATTTTTAACACTTTTACATTCTTTATATTTTATAACACTTACAAATTTAAAGAGAATTGTAAATTTAACTCTCCAGGATAGTGGGTTCTGTAATTTAAAATATAGGTGGTTTCTGACAGATTTAACAATGAATGAAACTCCCCCTATACCTGCTGGCCATGCTAAAACATTAAAAAATAAAGATGCACATTATCAAAAACAACTTCAACCCCACCCATTTCTTATCAGCATTAGATAGCTGCAACTGGGCACCCCTCAAATTACTTCCACTACAAGAAGCAGTTGACTTATTTAACATTTTTAGACATCTTGAACACCCGTGCACCTCCTAGAGCCATTAGAATTAAATCAAAGGTTGTCCCTAGGCTAAGTGAGGAAACTAGGTCAGTAATGATAACTAGGGACAAAGCCTGGGTCCAGTGACATAAAACCAAGTCCCAAGCAGCTGGACAAACCTACCATGAGCTCCATAATAAAGCTAAAAAAACAGTTAAACAAGATAAATCCAATTACAACAACGATATTCAACTATGACATCACAGCAATCCTCAAAAGTTTTGGACAGCCTTTAATAACATCCTTCTCCCAGGAAAATCCACCACACCTGGCCCATCTGCCAGTAATACTACAGGTAATGTAGCCACACAATTCAATAAATATTTTACCGAAACTATCCTAGCCCTTTCTATCCTCAAGAACTCCCCACCACCACAGACCCACCCAAATCAAGTAATAATTCCCAGAGTTCCACTCTTTCCCTCACACCACCTGTAAGTAAAGATAATGACAACACCTTCACATTCCGACCCATCTCTACTAACATCATAAAAAAAAAAAATTGCTTTGAAAATTAAAACCTACAACCCTAGCCAAAGACGAACTTCCAGTTGAATTTCTAAAAATTGCTGCTGAAACAATAGCATAGCCTGTAAACTATCCTCATCAGTAGATTAATGTTTGAAAATGGTGTCCCTAAAATTTGGAAAATCTCCTGTATTTTACCACTGCACAAAGAGGGAAATTCTACAGAATTTATTAATTACTGATCTATAGCCATACTATCCAAAATCCTAGAATGATGTGTTCACAAATGATTCATGGACCACTTACACACACACAAACTTATGTCTAATACCCAGCATGGTTTTCATCCCTCACATAGCACCACTACTGCTTTAATATCTTTCTCTAATACAGTGAATCACCACAGAAACAACAGTAAATTTGTATCAGCCATCATTCTAGAGGTCCCCAAAGCCTTTGACATGGTCATTCATAGTAAACTAATTCAAATTCTTTCAGATTTCAGTCTCACTTAATCCTCTATCGCTTGGTTACAAAGCTACTCATATGGTCAAAAACAGGCTGTCCAATTGCAGAATGATCTCTCTCCACTTCTCCCAGTTACACTAGGTGTCCCCAAGGGCCCCATACCTGGACCACTACTATTCTTACTCTGTACTAACAATCTCCATACATCCTCTCTACATGCTTCAGTTATCAAATATGGCGACGACTCCACTTTAATCTGTGCTGCATCATCCCAACAAGAGCTCCATACTATTACACAGGAGTCCTTTCTATCAGTTGAAACATGGCTGACAAACTGCAAGCTAATTCTAAATCCTAACAAGATTAAACTTCTCCTGTTCCACCTAACAAGATCCCCTTCGTTGAATCCACCTTTCAACATCATGTCCATGAACAAAACCACCATCACCTTGTTACCTACACTAAACCTCTTGGGGTAGAAATTGACTGCAACATGAAATTTGACATCCACATCTCCCAGACCATAAAAAAGTACATAACAACTGGGAATGCTTTTACAGAAATAAACAGTGCTAAATCTACTATTGCACACACACACCTCTTATCCATTCTTGTTTATGCCTCCCCAATTATCACAAACATCAGAAAGTCTGAAATAGCCAAACTTGACTTTTGCTATAATAAAATAGCAAAATTTGCCACTGAGTCCCCTTTCAGGTCCCATCATTGTTTAGCTGTGAAACAACTGATTTGGCTGGAACCTCCCAACCTCTTCCTCTACAACCAACTCACTTTTGCATACAAACTCTTGCACCAACCTATAAAAACCCTGCTGTACAAAATCTAATACTCCTACTCTCACATAACAGGCCCCTACACAGTTACTATTACAGACCACAAAAGCTACCAACACAGCAGGTGAATCTCTTTTCTCTTTTCTCTAACTACATAGCCAAAATATGGAACACCAACATAGTATCCCAGTTTTCATTAACTAAGATTAAACAAACTATTTGGCAAACACATGGCTATGATCCTGCACCAGCCCAGGGTAATTCAATCATCCCTCTCTACTCATCCCTCAATAGTCCAGTCATCGAATATAACACCCCATTTGGCATGCACCTGACCAGACGCCTGCAACAGCTGGAGAGGCCACAAAAGTACCTCACAAAAAGGATCCTAGGCCTTAAACACATATCCTACATGGATAGACTCATGAAACTTCAGCTGTTCTCAGTCTCTTATCACCTACTTAGAAGTGATCTCTGCTTTACTTACAAAGCCATGTGCGCATCAGCCCTACTTGAAATACTACACCTAAAGAAATCCCAATCCCCCTGCGCCACACGCTCCAGATATCATAACCTCATTACCACAATTAACAGAACATGCTGGAGGGATAGGTTCATCTCCAAAAGTCTGCCCATACTCTGGAATAAGCTTCCATTCATGTCAAGCAGAGCACCTCACTAGCCCTCTTCAAAAGAAATCTTGACGAGTGGACGGGTAACAGAAAGTTCACTCCAGGGATCATTCCAGTTACCCTACTGAATAGGGACACTGTGAACTAACATCGGGTGGCACGGTGCCTAGGCAATTTTTTGGGGCTATGCTTGTAAAGGCTCCAGGGCCATTAGCCTAGTACACACAAATGCACTATCATGAGACTTGGCAGAAAGAACATAAAGAATATAAAAAAGCAGTGAAATTATAGAAATGATGCCATTAATAAAGATCTAAAGGTAATGGAAGACAACAGTTTAAACTTTGATCAGCATGTATCTACTAAATCCAGAAAAGTATATTCTGTAGCCCTTCTAATTTTGAAGCAGGACTTATTACTCCAAGGACATCACTGTATCACTTTTTTAATCACTTTTCTTTTTTTTTTTTTCAAAACAGGTTTATTGTTTTAACATACAAGAGAAATATCATAACAATTTTATACATGTAATTAAAAATAGATATGATTATAACATTCAACAAAACAACTAAAGTATTTACAAAGACATCCACTACAATCAGATCAATTAATTAAACTAAAATACCATGCTATTGAAATTAGGATTTTTTAACAAATTTTGTAAATTATCCCATACAATATAATAAGATGTTTTTCTAGTTGTTCTTGACCTAATTGTGTTTATTTCCATATGGCACACTATATTCATAACATTTTTAATTCATTGAACGAAGGAGGTGTATCTGAAATCCAATTTCTGGTTATTATTTTCCTAGCCACTGCTAGAATAGACCATAACAAGGGAAGCTTAACCTTTTTAACACTTTGAGGTACAGGTGTGTTGAATAATATAAGAGATTTAGAAATAATGAAATTATCTGTAAAAGAGCCTGCAAAATTCATTAACTGACTTCCAGTATTCTTTCAATTTTATACAGTCATAAAACATATGAGCCCAGTCAGCATTAATATCTACATTACATCTCTTACATAGATTATCTTTATTATTTATTTTATTCATCATCAAAGGTGAATAAAAAGATCTGTGTAAAAATTTCCATGTATAAAGTCTCCAGACAATGGAAGACGTAGTTCTATAGGCAGATTCCAATATATATTGTTTATCTTGTTGATTTGGTGGGTCCCCATTAATAGAAGTGAAATAATTCCAGTATGTATCTACACTGTAAAAAGTTTCTTGTCTGATAATTTTATGTATGTATGAAAGTTTACATTTATCAGAAACTTTATGTTGTAAATTTAATATCAAGTAATCAATCAGTGTTGGAATAGATTCTTTAACTGTTATAGACATTAGATCTATTCTATCAATGAGATGTCTAAAGGTCTGAACCTCTAACCAGCAAGTTTCTCTTAGATCAAATTCTTGTTTTAAGAAATCTAGATTTTTAACTTTATTATCAGATATCAACTGATACCAGTACTTTAGATCATTATCTATAGCTAAATGAGTTCCTTAAGAAGTAGATGACAAAAGCATACCCTGAGTATACATTATAGGGAATATAATAAAATTCTATTCCCTATACTTAGGGTGCATGAATATAAAGTTACGATAGTTAATAATAATATTTAATGGGTAACAAACCATATGTTTAGGTGTAATAGGTGAAGTACAAAATTCCTTTAGTAACCATAACATGGAGTTATTTACAATCATATTTTTATGTGTTAAGGAGATTTTCATGAAGTGCATACTAATTAGCTCCCAATAATCTTTCCATTTTGACATATGACTGATCTATTAATAAAGTAATAACTTTTACAATAGAAGAGATAGTATATAAATTAAAGTCTGGAAAAGAAATACCCCTTGAGACCAGCTATTAGTATGTTTCTTTAATGCAATCCTAGGTCTATTAGGTGCCCATAGGAAATTTAACATTAGTGTATTCAGTTTCTTGATAATTATTTTTGTAGGTGGAAGTATTATTGATTGTATTAAGTATAAAATCTTGGGAATATTATCATTTTAATAATTGTAAGTCTCTCCTCCATAGTAAAAACATATTATTCCAGGTATTAAAAGATTTTGTATATTAAGAAAACAGGTATTATAATTATTATATATAATAGATTTAATATCTTTAGATAGTATTATACCTAAATAAGTTATCTGACCTGAATTGGGTCCATATTTAGTAAAATCACTAATGAGAATATTTTTCGTGTATATATAGGTAGTATTTTAGTTTTTCTTCATTGAATATTAAACCAGAAATACTTTTAAAATTCATCATTTTATCAAATAGAGACTGCATAGAAGAATTAGATCCTGCTGATGTAATTAGAACATCATCTGCAAATAGTTGAATTTTGGATGTTGTATTTTCATCTATTTCAAAACCCTCTATGTCAGTACTGTTTCTGATCAAATTAGCCCAAGGCTCCATTACTAAAGTGAATAATAGTGGAGAAAGTGGACATTCTTGTTTTGTACCTTTAAGAATGGGTATTTTTTGTGAAACATATGTTCCTACCTTAATATAAGCCAACATTCCTTTGTATAAATGCTCAATTAGATTTACAAATGCATCTGAGAAGTTTGTGCACTTCAGTAAGGTAAACAGATAGTCCGAACTTACTGAATCAAATGCTGAACTTATATCAAGACTAATAAGTGTTAAATCTTTCTTTTTCCTATTTGCAAAATCAATTAATGTTAAAGTTCTTCTTATATTATCAAAAGTATTTCTATTTACAATGAAGCCTGTCTGATCTATATCTATAATGCCGGGAATGATTGTCTTCAATCTATCAGCAAAAATACTCATAAACATTTTATAATCAACATTAAGTAATGAGATGGGCCAATATGAAGTACATCTAGTTGGATCTTTGTTAGGTTTTAAAATTGACAAAATAAATGTATATTGCCAAGATGGGGGGGTTATTAACTCAGTTTGGGCCAAAATAAAAACCTTATGTATTAATGAATATGTACTTTTAGAAAGGATTTTATATATCTCTGGTATAATACCATCATTACCCGGTGCTTTGTTTGATTTAAGCTTATTTATTTGTGTAATAACCTCTGTATATGAAATACTTTTGTCCAATAGTTTAATCTGTTGTTTATTAAGCTTTTTATTCATGTTTGTGGTTATAAACTCCTTTATTTTATCTTTAGGTTCCATGTTAATGTTATTATTGTTAATATTGTGAAAGTGATTTCTAAATTCATCTAGTATTTCTGGTAGACTAGAAACATTCTTCTTTTTTCCTTAGAGAAAAGATTTCTTTGATATGGTTTTGTTTATTCAACCTTTTTGTTTTATTTTTAAGTCTATGTAAGTATTTGGGGCTTATTGAGTAAGACAAAAACTTGTAGTTCTCTAGAGTTATTTTAACTTTATGAGTTAAAATTTCTTTGTATTTCTCATTTAGTTTGTTTATTTCTTCAATGACTTTCTTATCCATAATATTTTCTTTATTATTATGTTTATAAGAGTCTAATTTACTTTGAATATCTAACAATTCCTTATCCCAAGATTTCCTTTTATTATTATACCATCTTATACTTTGTCCATATAGATATGATTTTAAGGCATCTCAAACATAGACAGTGGAGACTTCAGGAGTATTATTTATGTCTAGAAAATGTTGTACTTCTGAAAGTATATATTCTTTATAGTCTTTTAGTTGAGTTAAGTATGCTGGTATCCTTTTGATCTGAACATTATGAGTATTTTTATCATGAATTCAAAAACAATTGAATTATGATCAGATATAGGACATGAAATGATTTTGGAATTAATTAAATCTGTTACCATCTGGTTAGAAATAAAGACCCTATCTATTTTTGAATAAGTTTTGTATCTGTTAGAAAAAAAGGTGTATGGTAATTATTTTGAATCTATCTGATTATTAATATCATTCAAATGATAAGAATTAGCAAAATCCTTTAAATGTTTTGCATTAGATGTAATTCTTCTTTTTCCTATAGTGGTAGTATCACTTTCATGTAGTATACAATTAAAGTCACCAGCTAAAATAATATCTCCTATAGAGAATGATATGATCTTATCAAGATGATGTTTCACTGTATTAATACCAATTCCAGGTATCCAATATACATTAATTAAAGTGTAAGTCTTCCCATTAATTTGTATTGTAACCATACAAAACATTCCTTTGTCATCCTGATAAGACTTAATGGTTTTAGGAATGGGCATACTTTTATTCCATAAAATAGCCACTCCTCTTTTTTTCTGAGTGTGTTCTGAACTAACCAATACTGTATATTTGTCTGTGGCTAGTTTATCAATATCTTTTTTCAAGAGATGGGTTTCTTGCAGGAAGACTAAGTTGTCCTTATGTAAATTAATGTATCTTATTAGGCTTGCCCTTTTACATGGATTATTCAGTCCATTAATGTTTAAAGAAATTCCTTTTAAAGATGTAATTTGGCATTTTTAAAACTTAAGAATCTTATGATCAAAATAACAAATAACAACATAAGTAATGTTACATCTCCTCCTTTAGGTGTACCTTTAAATATAGCTGTATTTATTGAATCTGTTATGGGATTTTGTATAGGATTCAGTTTTGTTTGTAGTGACAATGAGTGTACAAAATATATTGTGGATGTCAAAACTATATACATATAACAATGAACAAGTGAAAATAATGCAAGGATTAAACCTTGCATCTAGCCTGGAGTTAAAAACTCCAACTTAGAGTAGTATTTACCACTCAAGTTAACCCCCTACCCTAAGCAGCAGTACCTCAGCTACCACCTTATCAATTTAATACTGGTTATATTTAACTTAAATTAACAACATTCAATTCAATTATCTAGCAAGACAAGACTACACATTTGATAAAACAGCATTATATAAACTAAAATAAACTTTTTTTTTTTTTAAAAACTATTCATACTACTATATACATCTATGTAATATAATACACTTGTATTCAAATAGCATTCAAATAAACTTGATATTAGGAACCAAGAGGAGAGAAAGAAATAAAAGGCGTGAAAGAGAGAGAGTGAAAGAAAGAGAGAAAAAAAAAGGAAGGCATATTTACATATTAATTTATTCAAAGTATGTAAAAATAAGTTCTAACATTCATTTAAATCAAAAACTTTGGCTAATATGGTTCAGACATTACATATATTAAGATGCATCTATTTTCTGTCATGTAAATGCAGTCAACAGCTTCCAAAAAAAACCCTTGAATTGTTTGTATATGAGCATTTTACTCATATTCATTATTGTCAAAAGAATAAAATATATTTATAGAAATTGTTATAAATCATACTGCATAGTCATACAAATTCTCAGAAACACTTGCATTATTGTAAAAAAAAAATCTGTATTTTGTATGTCTATACTACTGCTTTAAAATATATCACATGACAATTTCTTCCAGAATAGAGTTATAAAGTTATTTATGCTTGTCAATCAGATGAATTAAATGAGTTATAGTAATGTATATGTTTGGAACATAAGTTTTTAACACAGATTAGTATGCTGCAGTCAAGTAGATTTTCAAAAACACTTGAATAAATGTTTCATTTTCTATGCCTTCTAAAATAAGACATTTACTTACTACAAGAAACTGCATCATTTAAAATCATTATAACTGACATATTTTATGAATTATAACATAGATATTTAAGTAATTATATAAAATAACTCACATTTAAATGTCAAAGAGTTCATTTTCCTTCACATAGTCGCATTTGCATCAGTTCTACTTCCTGGTAGAGTGTTCTTCCTGAATCTGTGATGTGTCAGTGTGATATCGGGGTCAAAGGTCAGATTGACTGCTTTCAGCTTCTCTGTGAGAATTCTGAGAGTTGAAGCTTTTGAAACAGCTCAAGGACACTGTTCATGAGTTAGCCCACATCCCAGATTGTCTCCCTTAACATATTGGCGGGAAACTTGTTAAAAACTAGTGACAAACATTCATTTAGCAGTGTAAATGCATCTAAACATGACAAAACCTTCACAATGTATTTTACAGGTTATTACAGCCTCTATGTAAGTGAAATTAAGCCCAAAGTTATTAATAAGTAATAAAACTCAATATTTTTGTCCCAACTCAATTTTTATGCAAATCTTATTATTTACTGTGTCTATATGATCAAAAGCATTTCTATATATTAATATGAGAAAAAAAAATAAAGAGAAAGAATAAAGAAAAGAAAAAGAGTAGAAAATAAAGAGTGTAAAGCAGAAATAAAAAATGTAAGAGAAAGCTATAAGAAGTATATACAATGGAATATTACTTACTTTCTATATTAATAGAGTTAAAAATAAAACATATTATTTACTATTATTTAGTTCTAATTATTATTAGTTAAAGCATGACAGATTATTTACAAACAAGCATAAGCAGTATAATCAAGAAAGTATAATTAGGAATAGCATTTGAAGAACATATAAACTTTTTACAAGGAATAAATATGTTATTATTCCATTTATCATATTTTCATTACTCTTCTCTCCTGCCCTCCCCACCCTTTACCGACTACATAATCTAAATAGAATGTCATTGTTTAAACAAAGAAAAGAAGAAAAGGAGAAAAAAAAGAGAAAAAAAATGTATCAAATTACTGACCTTACTTCTCTTTTCAGAAAGAGAAACAAATTGAATAATAGCTTGTTATTAGTTCCTCAGATATTTTGACTGGTTATGAAACAAAACATTTCTTTGCACACAGAGAATAACTTTGATTAAATCTTTTTCAGAACATTTGTGGCTTTCTGGAAATGCAGGAACTATATTTAAAAAGATTAATAATGAAGTAAAATGATGAGAGGAAAAAAAGAAAAAAAACATAGAACAAATCATTTGTTCTTTAGTCTCTTCTTCTTCTCTGAAGTCTTCCACGAAGTTTCAGTTGCCAGTCTCTTTAATGAAGGACTAGCCCATTCCATTTCCTCTATTTTACCCAAAATCTTATTTTTTTTGATAAACAGTAAAGCAGAGTCTAAGTCATCAAACATTTTAGGACCATCAGGAAGGAAGATTTTTAGCTTGGCAGGAAACAGAAGGTATGTTTTAAACTGTGCTTTTTTAAGCCCCCTTATTAGTGGCAGAAAAACTTTTCTTTTAGCTATTACCAAGGAAGAATAGTCATTGTCAAAACGCACAGTTGTCTCATTAATCTTAACAGGAGCTTTAGCCCAAGCAGATTTAAGAACCATCTCTTTATCAAAAGATGATAGACATCTAACTATAACTGATCTAGGATAGTTTTTGTTAGAGTTAGTATTAGCTATAGATCTATGTGCTCTTTCGATACCAAAGAGAATGCTTCTGGTAAGTCTAAAGTTTTAGGGAGCCATGTTGTTAAAAAAGAAGTAATATTGTTACCTTCAATATTTTCTGGCAGTCCAAAAATTCTAATGTTATTGCGCCTAGATCTATTTTCCAAGTCATCCAGCTTTGTTTGTAAATGTGTATTTTGTTTCAGCAGAAACTCAATGTTGATTTCCTCTTCTTGGATTCTATTTTCCATGTCATTCACAGCTTCTTCTATGCCTGTCATCTGGATCTTCT
>NC_056733.1:26238649-26288649 GCF_019279795.1 Protopterus annectens | reverse complement strand
TAAACTCCTGTGGTTGAATGCTAAAATGATAAGGCTTTGTAGTAAAAGAAAAAAAAGCTTATTGCATGAGAACTAAATTTAACTTTCAAGGTGCCATTAATGCTCTTGCTAAATGTAAAAGGAAAACTGAACTCTGATTAAATCAATCAAATCCAAATATGAAGCAAAATCACCAACCAGGTGAATGATAACCACAAAGCCTTCTTAACTGTGTTAGAAATCACAGAAATAATGCCCAGCGCTGCATAGAGATACTAGTAAAGGATATCATGTACTCAAATCCAGAAGACATAGACAATCTTCTGGCAGGCAAATGTAGTACAAACATCAGCCCCGTCTCCCTTTCTTTATTCTAAAATCACATACCTGCATCTGCTTCTCTTATTTAACAAAAACAAGGTGCTAGCCAAAGCCAAGAACATTCATTTGATGTGTCTGCATAACATACTGGGATACATACCGCTAGGTCTGAAGCAGGACCACCTACAGGTGTTATTCATTATCAGCCTCCAAGCAGGCTTAGAGGAATGGAGGACGGCAGCAGCCATAAGGGCATTGATAAGCTACAAATTACTGAGCCAAGCTAGATGTGTCAAGGAGAGATCCTCCCTTCTTTACATGGTTGACATCTCTGAGAAGGTTTCTCAAGCAATGGATGATGGCAAATCAGTTGCATACTGCATATTTAGATCTTGCAAATTAATTTGACACCATCCTACATTCAGATATCTTAGATAAAGTCTCCTAGCTACAGTTAACTCCCTGTGTAACTCACTGCAATTCAAATTTGCTAAAGAAAAGGAGCACATGAAATTAGAGTGAGTGGCTCTACCTCCATCAAAAGCCTTGTCACTAATGGTGCACCCAAGGGTTCAGACCTTGGGCCTCTCCACATTGGCATTATCTTCTCAGACATCAAAGCAAATTATAAGGGTATGGCAAACCAAGTTATCTGATTACTGTAAAGAAAGTCAAACTGTGAAATTACCCAGAGGACACCGTAATCCTCCTAAAGAGCCTTTCCCAAACAACTAGTTGGTGTGAAAATAATGGAGTAAAAGTAAATGCTAAGAAATGTATATTTGTATCCTTTGGCAATCATGAATTCCCTTGTAACTATCACATTGATGACACACCCCTGATAGTTGATCCATTAGTAGTCAGTGATCTGGGAACCTATGTTGACAATGAACTGTCCTTTTTTCACTATATATCCACTACTGCAAGGAAGTTCTTCGTTAGTCAACAGCTTATAGCTATAGGTATGGTGTTCTGGTCAAATGAGGTAAGTATTCTACTGTATTTGGTTCTTATCAGGATGATCATTGAATATGTCCCATTCAGTCTGTACCTGTCCAAACATTTGTCACAACTGGACCGACCAAAATGCTTTACCAGTAAAAAACTGAAGGGCCTGAATCACAAAAGGCAGGCCGTGTCAAAGCCTTATCCTTTTTGCAAGCCATGTCAAAGCCTTACCCTTTTTCTTGGTATCGTACAGGCTACAAAGAGATTATCTCTACCTCATGTGTAGAGCATCAGCAGACCCTATCCTGTCAGATCAAGTATACATTCACAAGTCCAGTGGTGGAGTGAATACCTGCCCAAGGGATCTCAACTTCTTCTGCAACATAACTGGATCATGTTGGAGGGTTATGTATGTATCACAGTGAATACCTCTTCTATGGCATCGTCTTTCACTCTACATAAAGTGAAGGATTTTTCTTACTCTATTTAAATGTCATTTGGATGAATGGGTGGAAAAATTGCCAATTCATTCCTGGTTTAGCACCCACAGATAAGGGCAATAAGTAAATACCTCAACATATCTTTGTGCTGTCCACCTCTGGGTTATTCCGATGCAAAATAGGAATATTAAAATCTTCCATGGAAATGTAAGGCTAGGCTTTGTAAGATCCTCACAGATCAATAGCCTAGTAAGTACATATGACCTTATCAAAACACACCAGAGGTATATAAAATGCATTCACAATGTCTATAAAATATAAAATATATAATTTTCTCCTCCTGAATCCAAGCAGCCAATGCCTTGTCTTATAACATTGTAATTTATAAGCTATCATGAAGAAATAGATTCATTTTACTTATGTCTTACAAATTTGTAAATAAAGTCACATTTGTGTAATTGTGGGTCATTTTTCCTCATTTTCATTTCTTTTTCATGCCATAGTCATTTATTTGTTATATTGCTAGTTCTAGTATCAATGAGGGAAGCTCTGCCACTTTGTGAACCATAACCATTACACTTCTTGACTACTTAAAGCCATCCAAGTATATATTTATAGGCACAATTTGTACCTCCAGTTTTCAAAGAGGTTGTTTTATACTTACCCATACAATTTACATAGCTCATAGTGTTGGGTAATCAAAGCTGTTTCTTCAACCTAATTACATTCCAAACCACAATTATCACTTGTCTTAATTTAATCTAAGCTCAAGCACAGATATTATTTTATTTATTAAGCACTCCTTGCAGGTGAAGGAGGCCTCCCACCCACCCATCATCACTCCTTGCGTTGCTCATAATTTAATAATTTACCTGTTTGTTTTAAACACTGGAGTTTTAATACACTCTACTGGCATTAAAGGGGTAGTCTACATGAGCATGAATAATTTCTATTTAAGATTCACTTAAGGGGTGAATGCAAAATGTCAATTTTTCAGTTCACCTCATTTTGCTGTACAGCAGGGCTTTCTGTCTCTGCATCATACAAGATTTAAAAGTCCAATTTGTATAGATCTACTAAACATTTCTGTTTACTCAAAACAGAAAGTTTTGCTAAGTCACCAGTTGCTGACACTTTGACCTCCTTATCCCTTGGTGTCATTCTCACAAATGGCCTGCAGCACATCTTGCCAGTCGTTACAAGTCTTGTCTCTACCAGCAAAGTGTACTGTGAGCACACCTCGGTCAAACATACAGATCAGGGATAAACACCGTTCTGTGAAGCATTCAAATCATGGACTTTCTTGGCTGACAGTATCTCAAAACCATCAAAAACTGTGGCATTTGCTGTCTTGTAAGTTAGATATAATCATTGTCAAAGTATACCTCCTTTCTGTCATTAAATTTAACTTAAACCCCATATAGTAAAGAAAAGACAAAAATCAACTTGTTTACATTATATGTTTAGAATTTTGTCAATCTGTGCCTTGATTGGTTGATTGCTCTCATTATACAAGGTACAACAAAGTCTGAGTGCTCTCTCATATTTTACTTGTCTGCCATATAGACCCATCCAGATGGCCAGTTTATCTTCTACAAAAGACATGTGGTCATGTATTTCTTTCTTCATGTTCTGCCTTCAAAGACCACTTGCCTTTCTCTTATCTGCTCCAGCCCAGTAACATTGGGTACATGTTGATCCTTTAAACCAGAAGCATAGCTATTGAGGTGCAAAGGGACAGCTGCCACAAGTAGAAGGTATTAGAAATATAATAGGGAAATACATTTTTTATTTCTTTGATCCTCACATAATTTCAGGGATGGAACAGTAGAACAAGAGGGTGTTAGGAACTGAGGGAGAAAGCGCCAGATTGGAGAATGGACCTTTTTGCTTTTTTTGCTCTGTTACAGCTCTTCTTTAAACCTAGCATTTGGGATGTAGTCATTACATCTACCCCCTCATTCTGTTGTTTTTAACTTCTGCCATATAATTTGCAAGCGGCTATCTTATTTTTTGCCTTTTCCTCATAAACGCTTCTTTCAGTTTAACCAAGGGAAGTTCTCTCTCCATTTTCAGTTTCTTCTGCTTTTACCAGTTCTAGATATGAAAATCAGTGCCTCTCACGTTCACATTCTTTAAAAAGAAAATGCTTCCGATTTTATACTATCTTAAAAAATATTTAAAGAAAGATGCCCACAGATCAGTTATAAACATGTCATCTAGCACTCTGGCAGTTCTCAAAGTTGTGCCCCTCAAACTAAAGTTGAGGACAGAAAAAATATAGCAAGGAGCTTATGAGAGCTCTTTGATAATAGGTATTGACATGCTGACCTACTAAATACCAGTGGAAATGCAATATCATTGTTCATGTGAGAAGCCACAATATCACTTACAGCTTCTTAATGACTACTTATATTATACACATACCCCATTCACTTGCCAGTTGTACCGCCTAACACCTTGAAGCTGCCCCCTTCTCCACCCTAGTTACAAGGTCTGGGACATATCTAATCATCTCTGCACCATCACTATATGTAGTTTGAATGACTTCTTTATGTAAGTCAGTGGTAAATAAAGTCACAGTTTGTAAAGAACAAAATGGTAAGTAGTTTTATTCGTTCCTTCTTTATTTATTTATTGTGTTTGTTTACTGGCTAGTATGCCTTGGCCATGCAAGACCATTTTCAGTGAAGGCCCTGGGAGAAAAGCTCATAAACATAATTGTAACAGATTATAAGAAACACTACAACCAAACCTGGCTATAAAAATGTGAGGATAAGAAAAGTTTACATCATTTTCAATTATTATTTTTCAACAAGAACCTTTCTGTGACAGTGTTTATCAAGAGTAATCACAAAGGTAAAAATTTTAGGTGTGGAAGGCTGAAGAACCATCTCTGCAAGATGAGAGGTGTGTAACTGGTCTTGTAAGCTTTGCAGCCACTCCTGTAGCTAAAACCTTTCCTAGACAAAGAGTGAGATGGAAAAATCAGGTATTGGCATGCTATCTAAGCAAGCAGAACAGTGCATACACATGACTTTTTTGTATATAAATGATATTCCTGTCTTTTCTGCATATAAATGATCTATGTATGGTGTGACATTTTTTGGTGGAAGTCCATATCCCAGCAGAATCAAGTGCATTGACATATATTCTGTCACTGCTTGAGTCCTCTTTTGGAGACCTAGTTTCAAATAAGTGTCATTCTTCTTTCAAAGAAGCATTGTTCAGGCCACATTCTAAACATAAGACATTCAAGCAGTCAACATGACTGATATTTGAGAGAATTCCTACCCCATTCAGCTTCTACAGCAGGGTAGATGGTATGATACATTCTTCAGCAAAATGGGTGAAGTCTCCTGTATGCAGTTCATAATTCATTTCATCCCTTTTGTGTTGTTGAAGTTTGTATAAAAATGGCAAGACCCATTCTTACCTCTCTGTGGTGCCCAGAATAAAGTAATTACAGGCACTTCCTTAGTCTCTTCATACATAATTCAGAATTATGGGCAATGAATCAAAGGTATACAAACATGATTCCCTAAACCTCATAGCATGATACACTCCATTTAGGCTGCTTTGAAGGTCAAAGGGAGAATGTTCTCTTTCTAGTCAGAAAGAGAGTAATTTCCACTTGTCTGGAAATCTTCAGGATTGCCTGGGTTATCTCTGTTATCAGTTAGAATTATGCCTCAGTTATTTAGAAGTAGCATGGGACAAGGTAATTAATAAAGTTGAAGAAAACACTAACAGACTGGTTTGTAAGTATTTAGAACATGAGGTGCAATGTCCAAATCAGGAGGATACGACTGTTGGAGAATTGTGGTGAAGTATCCCAAAACGATAAGAAGGGAGAGTATTGTACAGGAGGAAAGGGGTTATTAGAACGTTTGGACATAAGGAATGAGAGTACAAATTTGTGGATTTCCTTTTCAGCATTTAAGATGTGTAAGCTAGAAAGAGGGAATGGGGGGTGGGCTATTACTCATTTGAGCAAATAAGTAGGCAGCTCCATTAGGATGTGCCAATAGAGGCAAGGTGGAGGAAATAGAGCAGTTATATAGAGAAATCTGGAGTCCAAGTAAAAAAAGGGAAGGATAGGATGCAGCTGTAGATATTTAAATGAGGTCATGCTTGAGTAGTCATTTATTAAATTAAGGGAACAGCAGGACAGAGGTGATGGGACGTTGTGAGAGGAATGGTCATGGAGAGGGGTGCTAGGAATGATGAAATCTTGGGTGGAATGGGACCCATAGTTGATATTTACATGAAAATAATCCATAAGGGGTTGAGAACTCCAATCAAGATATTTTAAGAAGATTGGTAGCCACCAAATGCAGGTAGGAGATGCGGAGAAGGGAATGAGCACCAAATACATATGTAGACATGGAGAAAGGCTGTGCCCCTTTCAGAAAGCCAATTTTAATGTGCGACAGTTTAGATTTTCCCCATGCTGCACATTTTTATAAGGGGACACTAACAGGTCTGCCATATGCTGCTCTGAATCCGATCATTTTCATCTCACTCTTCTCTCACTTGCTGTACTGCTTTATTTACCTCTCTTTGTTCAGTCATTTTGCACACAATGCATAAAATGTAGTGTGGTCCAGTGTGTTGCTGCACAACTAATGTTTCTCAGTTGCCAACACTCCACAGATTAATTAACTGAACCCAGATATAATCAGATCTCAGTTATAAGGCACATAATTGTGTAGGGTATAACAATTTACCTTATGCTTCTAACAGTGCTATCAAACGAAACAGTCATATGAGTTAAGATCATAGGGAATTGGTAAATTCGCCTATACATTTTTCCTGAAATAGTTTCTTGTGTTCAAGTGATATCAAGTGTTCTTTAAATGTAAAACCTACCTGAAAATAATACATGGCTATGGTCTCTGTTTGTGGTGTTCCTGGGGAAAACTAGCAAGTTGTGTTTCAAGAGTTTTTCCCTTGCAGTGCTATAGTTCTGGTAAGTATATGATGAAAATAATGATGTTCATAGGTTCATAGGTGTGTACTAGGCTAATGGCCCTGGAGCCTTTACAAGCCTAGCCCACAAGATAACCCTGACATTGTGCCACTCAACTTTAGTTCCCAGTGCCTCTGTCGAGTAAAGCCACTGGAGTTATCCCCGGGATGAATTTTATACTTCTCATCCACTCATCAAGATTTCTCTTGAAGAGGGCCAGTGAGGTGCTCTGTTTGACATGTATGGGAAGTCTATTCCATAGCATGGGCAGTCTCTGGGTTATGAACCTGTCCCTCCAGCATGTTCTGTTGATTGTGGTAATGAGGTTGAGGTCTCTGGAGCATGTGGTGCAGATGGATTTGGATTTCTTTAGATGTAGCATTTCTAACAGAGCTGGGTCAGACATGGCTTTGTAAGTCAAGCAGAGATCGCCTCTAAGTAGGCGATATGAGACAGAGAATAGTTGGAGTTTTTTGAGTCTGTCCATACAGGACAACTGTTTGAGGCCTAGGATCATCTTTGTGAGGTACTTTTGTGGCCTCTCCAATTGTTGCAGGTGTCTAGTGAGATACTTGCCAAATGGGGCATTGTACTCGATGACTGGCCTAATGAAGAAGAGTAGAGGGAGATGATGACCTCTTTCTTCCTGGGTGCAAAACCTTTAGTAATGAGATGTGCCACATAGAAGAACTTTCTGACCACAGTGGCAATGTTGTGGTCAAATGAGAGGTTGCTGTTAACCAGTGTTTCCAGATATCTTATAACACCTTCTGTGTTCAGTGGACTACCATCGATGTGGTAATTCATAGGAACTGAGTTTTTCCCAAAAGGGATGATGAGACATTTTTTTGGCATTGAGCTTAAGGCCATGATTCTGACACCAGTCATTGGTCTCAGTTAGGCCTTTCTGTAGGATGTCAACATCACTTGGGGAGTTAATAATAGCTCCCAACCTGCAATCATTTGTGAACTTTGTCAGCCAGAGCACCTTCGTATTGGCCTGGACTTCAGAGAAGTTGATACCAAAAAGGAGAGGACCCAGGACCGAACCCTGTGGGACTCCACTCGTGACTTGTTGGCAGTCTGACTTGGATTCAGCTACTTTCACACTGTGGGTCCTATCTGTTTGCCAGTTTGCAACCCACCTAGTGATGTAGGGTTGATTCCTAGCTTAGTGAGTTTTTCTATGACTCCTGAGTCGGGAATGGTATCAAAGGCCTTGGCCAGATGAAGGTAGGCTGTATGAACCACCTTGCCTTCATCCACAGCTCTGGTGACTGACTCAAAGAAGTCACCAGGTTGAACAGGAATGATCCACCCTTCACAAAACCAAATTGTGTGTTTGTGCTTGTATGTGTATGTGCACATGAGTATGAGTGTGTGTGTGTGTGTGTGTGTGTGTGTGTGTGTGTGTGTGTGTGTGTGTGTGTGTGTGTGTGTGTGTGTGTTTGGGGGGGTTAGTTTTCATTCACAGCTGTTCTCCTGTTTTCAATTGGTAGTTAGACCAAAGTGGTATGGATAACTGAAAAAATATGCGGAATGAAGCTTAGAGGGGAAGAATATGACCGAAAATGTGTTACTAATATAAAAATAGACAATGTCAGTTTTGTTTTCATACTGGAAAAAATGTGTGTATATGTGTGTGTGTGCTCACGTCTTTCTTTTAAAACTGACTTGGAATATTTGATAGTAGTTTAAAACATTTGTAAAAACTTATGTTTTGCATATTTTCTTATGTTTTATCTTCATATGTACACTTTAATTAGTATCAGGGCCTGTGTTATCCCCATAACATTAATCTTGTAGTTTAAATTACATGACTATGGTTCTTTCCATCTCCTCTCAATGGTGTCTAGCTTGACTCACTTTCTTTTTCTTTTGCTGCAAAGAGTTGGTAGATAATAAATGGTTTATTCAATGTTAGGCCATTCTGGGTCTAATTTATATAATGAATTTTAATATTTTATGAATATTTGACTGCCTATGATTCAACAACTTTTATCTGAGTATAGCTAAAACCAGTGTAAATTAATTCGGCATTCTTTATGCTTTGTTCTCATTAATCTGGGTACGTTGTGATCCTTGTAATATTAAAAATAAATGATTTATTTGTTCATTTTCTACAGTCATGTGACTGATCAAGTTACCTGTGAGATTTAAACCTTGCAAAAATAGTAATCTATTTTTTCACTTAGTGCTTACCTTATTTTTTCTTTAGTTGAGTTCCCAGTATGTGGATTGAATAACAGATTTCTGCACCTACAAATTAACTAAATAAATAAAAAGAAGATCAAGCCACAGAAGCCGTACAGAGAAATGACAACATTATCAAACAGACTTATATTTACTCAAATACAATACAGCATCCAGCATGCTAGCAGAATGCTTTTAGACTAGCACTCCACCATTATTATTTTTGTGTGCTACAGGTGCTGCTGGGTACTCCTTCATGTCTTGGCTCTGTCCACTTTCCTAAAGCTATGTCTAAAATAGCATGCAAAACTCTGCCCATAGTCAGTAAAATGTATCAGATGCAGTATAGTACTAGCACCATATTTAAAACCTTTGCCATGAATCACATGATCTGCCAGTAGCATGACTAAGGTGGGGCAAAGGGAGCAACTGAGCCATGTGCAAGCTCTCAGGGGGTCGAGGTAAGCAGCTCAGAAAAGTTATTGTTCTGCTGCAAGTGCAATATCAGTATTGAGTTATGCAGACATGACTGAATAAACAGAGCTCCTTTCTGCCTTTCTCAGCTCACAGCTTGCAGCTCTTCTCTTGCTTTGGTTCACATCACTGTGGGAGAGGATCAAGGTGCAGTGAGTCCTGTCTATATACCCAGGCCTCCAGAACAAAGATAGGCTCCTAAATACTGCCTACATAAAAAAAAAAATAAAGATGTAAATCACTCATTTCAAGTCTTTTAGAATAATGACATGTGTATTGCAAAGAGAATCAAACCAGATTCGTTTACGTCTATACTGTGTACACGATCTGCATTCACAAACATCCCTGCCACATTTTGTGTGCTATGCAGTCTGTCACAACGATTGCACTAAGTATATATGTAGTCTATACTTTGTACTAACCTGTATGACTCGCCCTCGATATTTAAGGCTGCAAGAAAATCAGTAGGAAAACTAAAATTAGAGTGAAGATGGCATGAGTTATGCTTGTGTTGTCTGTTCACTTAAACAGCGTACCCTTATTGTACACAATGCAGGCGTTAATGAATCCCAGGGGGCAGTCATTTAGCAGTTACAGACATTTTTCTCATAAAGCAATGTAATTATTATGTTTCAAAAGTAATAAAATTTGCAGTTTAGACATTCATTTTTTTAAGATTGGCTCTGCTATTCGGGCATTCCATATAATAATGCTAGTGATGCAAAGATCCACTTTTTTACACTCCTTTGACTAATCTAATTTTGCTATAAATTCAGAATGTATTGCTTGGTTTCACTAAGCTTTGTTGATGAAGTGTGAAGGACTGTTTAGCAGGGCATAGTGTAAATCTAGTACACTGTAGTATATAGCTGAGTGTAAATCTGAGGTACTGTAGTATATGGCTGAGTGTAAATCTGGGGTACTTTAGTATACTTTTGCATGTAAATCTGGGGTACTGTAGTATATGGCTGACTGTAAATTTAGGGCAGTGTAGTACATGGCTGAGTGTAACCTGGGGCACTGGAGTATACAACTGAGTGTAAGTCTGGTATATTGTAGTGTACAGCTGACTGTAAATTGAGGGCACTGTAGTATACGGTTGAGTGTAAATCTGGTGCACTGTAGTTTAAGGCTGAGTGTAAATCTGGGTACCTTACTATATGGCTGAGTGTAAATCTGGCATACTGCAGTGTATATGACTGAGTGTAAATCTGGGGCACTGTAGTATATGGCTGAGTGTAAACCTGATGCAGTATAGTATACAGCTGTGTGTAAATCTGGGGCACTATAGTATACGGCTGCATGTTATTCTGGAGTACTGTAGTATACGGCTGACTGTAAATCTAGGGCACTGTAGTATATGGCTGAGTGTAAACCTGGGGCACTGTAGTATACAGCTAAGTGTACGTTTGGGGTACTTTAGTATACAGCTGAATGTAAATCTTGTACACTGTAGTGTATGGCTGAGTGTAAATCCGGGTACTGTAGTATATGGCTGAGTGTAAATCCGGGTACTGTAGTATATGGCTGAGTGTAAATCTGGGGTACTGTAATATATGGCTGAGTGTAAATCTGGGACACTGTAGTATAATGCTGCATGTAAACCTGGGGCACTGTAGTATATGGCTGAGTGTAAACCTGGTGCAGTGTAGCATACAGCTGCGTATAAATCTGAGGCACTCTAGTATAAAGCTGTGTGTAAATCTGGGGCACTCTAGTGTATGGCTGAGGGTAAATCAAGGGCACTGTAGAATATGGCTGCGAGTAAATCTTGAGCACTGCAGTATACGGCTGGGTGTAAATCTGGGGCACTGTAGTATATGGCTGAGTGTAAATCTAAGGCACTGTAGTATATAGCTGAGTGTAAATCTGGGGCACTGTAGTATACGGGTATGAAGAGTAATAATAACATCATTTGCATGGAACACTGACAATATAAAAAAAAAAAAAATCAAAACCTGAGGATGAGATGACATGTTCTCCTGGCCCCATGATCCTTAGCTATGGTTGACATACTCTCTTTTCCCTAACAGCCCCTGGATATTTCTGACACTTCCTGTAGGCCCCATGATCCCTGGATGCCTGTGAGTTTAACATCTGTAAGCAGAAAATATTGCATGCATGGAAGGCTACATTAATGTAAATCTAGTGAAGTAATAATAATATCTACTCTAATTGTGGATAATATGTAATATCTACACTCACTGTGGATGTATGTGTAATAGTAATAGAAACACTAACTGTGGATGTAAGTGTAATAGTAATATCTACACTCACTGTAGATGTACGTGTAATAGTAATATCTACACTCACTGTGGATGCATGTGTAATACTAATACCTACACTCACTGTGGATGCATGTGTAATAGTAATATGTACACTCGCTGTGGATGTATGTCTAATAGTGATGTCTACACTCACTGTGAATGTGCATCTAATAGTAATATCTACACTCACTGTGGATGTATGTGTAATAGTAATATTTACACTCACTGTGGATGTACATGCAATAGTGATATCTACACTCAATGTGGATTTACATGTAACAGAAATATCTACACTCACTATGGATGTACGTGTCATAGCAATATCTACACTCACTGTGGATGTATGTGTAAGAGTAATTTCTACACTCACTGTGGATGTACATGTAATCGTAATATCTACACTCACTGTGGATATATGTGTAATAGTAATATCTACACTCACTGACGTTGTATGTGTAATAGTAATATCTACATTCACTGTGGATGTACATCTAATAGTAATATTTAGCCTCACTGTGGCTGTTCATGTAATAGTAATATTTACACTAGTGGGTGTACATGCAATAGAAATATCTACACTCACTGTGGATGCATGGCTAATAATAATAATAATATCAACACTAACTGTGGATGTACATGCAATAGTAATATCTACTCTCAATGTGAATGCATGTGTAATAGTAATATCTATACTCAGTGTGGATGTATGTTTAATAGTAATGTCTACACTCACTGTGGATCTACATCTAATAGTAATATCTGCACTCACTGTGGATGTACACTAATACTAATATCTACACTCACTGTGGATGCATGTGTAATAGTAATGTCTACACTCACTGTGGATGTATGTGTATTAGTAATAGCTGCAATAACTGTGGATGTACGTGTACTAGAAATATCTATCCTCACTGTGGATGTACATCTAATGGTTATATTTACATTCAATGTGGATGTACATCTAATAGTAATATCTACACTCACTATGGATGCTTGTGTAATTGTAATATCTACTCTCACTGTGGATGTACATCTAATTGCAATATCTACTCTCACTGTGGATGCATGTGCAATAGTAACATTTAGACTCACTATGGATGTACATGTAAAAGTAATATCTACACTCATTGTGGCTGTATGTGTAAAAGTTATATCTGCACTCACTGTGCATGTACATCTAATAGTAATATCTACACTCACTTTGGATGTACATGTAATAGTAATATCTACACTAACTGTGGATGCATGTGTAATAGTAATATCTACACTCACTGTAGTTGTACATGTAATAGTAATGTCTACACTCACTGTAGATACATGTGTAATAGTAATATCTACACTCACTGTGGATGCATGTATAATAGTAATATCTACACTCACTGTGGATGTATGTCTAATAGTAATATCTACACTCACTGGGGATGCATGTCTAATAGTAATATCTACACTCACTGTGGATGTATGTCTAATAGTAATTTCTATACTCACTGTTGATGCATGTGTAATAGTAATATCTACATTTACTGTGGATGCATGTGTAATAGTAATATCTACACTCACTGTGGATTTATGTGTAATAGTAATATCTACACTCACTGTGGATGTATGTGTAATAGTAATATCTACACTCACTGTGGATGTATGTGTAATAGTAATATCTACACTCACTGTGGATGTATGTGTAATAGTAATATCTACACTCACTGTGGATGTACATCTAATAGTAATTTCTAAACTCACTGTGGATGTATGTCTAATAGTAATATCTACCCTCATTGTGGATGTACATCTAATTATAATATATACACTCACTTTGGATGTATGTGTAATAGTAATATCTACACTCACTGTGCATGCATGGCTAATAATAATATCTACACTAACTGTGGATGTACATGCAATAGTAATATCTACACTCACTGTGGATGCATGTGTACTAGTAATATCTACACTAACTGTGGATGTACGTGTAATAGTAATATCTACACTAACTGTGGATGTATATGTAATAGTAATATCTACACTCACTGTGGATGCATGTGTACTAGTAATATCTACACTAACTGTGGATACATGTGTAATAGTAATATCTACACTTACTGTGGAGGCATGTGTAATAGTAATGTCTACACTCACTGTGGATGCATGTATAATAGTAATGTCTACACTCACAGTGGATGCATGTCTAATAGTAATATCTACACTCACTGTGGATGTATGTCTAATAGTAAAATCTGCCCTCATTGTGGTTGTATGTCTAAAAATAATATCTGCACTCACTGTGGATGCTTGTGTAACAGTAATTCTACCCTCATTGTGGATGTATGTCTAACAGTGATATCTACACTCACTGTGGATGCATGTGTAATTGTAATATCTTCACTAACTGTGGATGTATGTGTAATAGTAATATATACACACCCTGTGAATGTACGTTTAATAGTAATACCTACACTCACTGTGGATGTATGTGTAATAAATAGTAATATCTACACTCTCTGTAGATGTACATCCAATAGTAATATCTGCACTCACTGTGGATGTAGTCTAGTAGTAATATCTACACTCACCGTGGATGTACATCGAATAGTAATATTTAGACTCACTGTGGCTGTACGTGAAATAGTAATATTTACACTCATTGTGGATGTACATGCAATAGAAATATCTACACTCACTGCGGATGTATGTCTAATTGTAATATCTAGACTCACTGTGGCTGTACGTGTAATAGTAATATTTACACTCATTGTGGCTGTACGTGTAATAGTAATATCTACACTCACTGTGGATGTACATGCAATAGTTATATCTACACTCACTATTGATGCATGTATAATACTAATATCTACATGAATTGTGGATATACATGTAATAATAATACCTATACTAACAGAGGATGTACATGCAATAGTAATATCTAAATTTACTGTGGGGGTATGTGTAATAGTAATAGCTACACTAACTGTGGATGTAAGTGTAATAGTAATATCTACACTCAATGTGGATGTACGTGTAATAGTAATAGATAAAACTAACTGCGGACGTATGTCTAATAGTAATATCTGCACTCACTGTGGATGCATGTGTAATAGTAATACCTACATTCACTGTGGATGTATGTATAATAATACTATCTACATTCAAAGAGGATGCATGTCTAATAGTAATATTTACACTCACTGTGGATGTATGTCTAATAGTAATATCCACACTCACTGTGGATGCATGTGTAATAGTAATATGTACTGTCACTGTGGATGTATGTGTAATAGTAATATCTACACTCACTGTGTATGTATGTCTAATAGTAATATGCACACTCACTGTGGATGCATGTGTAATAGTAATATGTACTCACACTGTGGATGTATGTGTAATAGTAATATCTGCACTCACTGTGGATGTACGTACAATAGTAATATCTACACTAACTGTGGATGTATGTCTAATAGTAATATCCACACTCACTGTGGATGCATGTGTAATAGTAATATGTACTGTCACTGTGGATGTATGTGTAATAGTAATATCTACACTCACTGTGGATGTACATACAATAGTAATATCTACACTAACTGTGGATGTATGTCTAATAGTAATATCTACAATCACTGTGAATGCATGTGTAATAGTAACATCTGCACTCACTTTGGATGTATGTCTAATACTAATATTTACACTCACTGTGGATGCATGTGTAATAGTAATATCTACACTCACTGTGGATGCATGTCTAATAGTATTATCTACACTCACTGTGGATTTACATCTAATAATAATAACTACACTCATTGTGGATGTACCTGTTATAGTAATATCTACACTAACTGTGGATGTACATGCAATAGTAATATCTACACTCACTGTGGATGCATGTGTAATAGTAATATCTACACTAACTGTGGATGTACATACAAAAGTAATATCTACACTCACTGTGGATGCATGTGTAATAGTAATATCTACACTAACTGTGGATGTATGTGTAATTATAATATCTACACTAACTGTGGATATACATGCAATAGTAATATCTACACTCACTGTGCTGTGCATGTAATAGTAATATCTACAGTCACTGTGGATGTACGTGTAATAGTAATATCTACACTAACTGTGGATGTATGTCTAATAGTAATATCTACACTCACTGTGGATTTATGTGTAATAGTAATATCTACACTAACTGTGAATGTACGTGTAATAGTAATATCTGCACTAACTGTGGATGTATGTCTAATAGTAATATCTACACTCACAGTGGAGTTATGTGTAATAGTAATATCTACACTAACTGTGGATGTACGTGTAATAGTAATGTCTACACTCACTGTGGATGTACGTGTACTAGTAATATCTGCCCTAACTGTGGATGTATGTCTAATAGTAATATCTGCACTCACTGTGGATGTATGTCTAATAGTAATATCTACACTCACTGTGGATGTACATCTAATAGTAATATCTAAACTCACTGTGGATGTACGTGTCATAGTAATATCTACACTCACTGTGGATATACGTGTAATAGTAATATCTGCACTAACTGTGGATGTATGTCTAATAGTAATATCTACACTCACTATGGATGTATGTCTAATAGTAATATCTACACTCACTGTGGATGTATATCTAATAGAAATATCTAAACTCACTGTGGATGTATGTTAATAGTAATATCTACACTCACTGTGGATGTATGTCTAATAATAATATCTACACTCACAGTGGATTTATGTGTAATAGTAATATCTACACTAACTGTGGATGTACGTGTAATAGTAATATCTACACTCACTGTGGATGTACGTGTAATAGTAATATCTGCACTAACTGTGGATGTATGTCTAATAGTAATATGTACACTCACTGTGGATGTACATCTAATAGTAATATCTACACTCACTGTGGATGTACATCTAATAGTAATATCTAGACTCACCGTGGATGTACGTGTAATAGTAATATTTACACTCATTGTGGACGTATGTCTAGTAGCAATATCTGCACTCACTGAGGATGCATGAGGAGAGTGTGTTGAGATGAAAAGAGTACTTTGAGGGGCTGATGAATGAAGATAATGAGATGGAGAGAAGGTTGGATTATGTAGGGATAGTGAATCATGAAGTGCAATGAATTAGCAAGAAGGAAGTAAGGATAGCTATGAAGAGAATGAAGAATGGAAAGGCTGTTGGCCCAGATGACATACCTGTGGAAGCATGGAGGTGTTTAGGTGAAATGGCAGTGGAGTTTTCAACCAGATTGTTTAATGAAATCTTGGAAAGTGAGAGGATGCCTGAGGAATGGAGAAAAAGTGTTTTGGTACCGATTCTTAAGAATAAGGGTGATGTACAGAGCTGTAGTAACTACAGAGGGATTAAACTGATCAGTCACAGCATGAAGTTATGGGAAAGAGTAGTGGAAGCACGGTTAAGAGGGGACGTGATGGTTAGTGATCAGCAGCATGGTTTCATGCTGGGAAAGAGCACTACAGATGCGATCTTTGCTCTGAGAGTGTTGATGGAGAAGTACAGAGAATGTCAGAAGGAGTTGCATTGTGTTTTTGTAGACTTAGAGAAGGCATATGACAGGGTGCCTAGAGAGGAGTTGTGGTATTGTATGAGGAAGTCAGGAGTGTCAGAGAAGTATGTAAGAGTGGTACAGGATATGAACAAGGGTAGTGTGACAGCGGTGAGATCTGCGGTGAGAGTGATGGATGCGTTTAAGATGGAGGTGGGGTTACATCAAGGATCAGCTCTGAGCACTTTCTTGTTTGCAATGGTGATGGACAGGTTGACAGACGAGATCAGACAGGAGTCCCCGTGGACTATGATGTTTGCAGATGACATTGTGATCTGTAGTGAGAGTAGGGAACAGGTGGAGGAGACCCTGGAGAGATGGAGATATGCTCTAGAGAGAAGAGGAATGAAGGTCAGCAGGACTAAGACAGAATATACGTGTGTGAATGAGAGGGAGGACAGAGGAATGGTGCAGATGCAAGGAGTAGAGGTGGTGAAGGTGGATGAGTTGAAATACTTGAGGTCAATAGTTCAGAGTAATGGTGAGTGTGAAAGAGAGGTGAAGAAGAGAGTACAGACAGGATGGAGTGGGTGGAGAAGAGTGTCAGGAGGGATTTATGACAGACGAGTACCTGTAAGAGTGAAAGGGAAGGTCTACAAGAGGGTAGTGAGACCAGCTATATTATATGGGCTGGAGACAGCGGCATTGACAAAAAGGCAGGAGTTTGAGCTGGATGTGGCAGAGTTAAAGATGTTAGTATTTGCACTGGGTGTGACGAGGGTGGACATGATTAGGGATAAGTATATTAGAGGGTCAGCCCAGGTTGGAAGGTTTGGAGACAAAGCCAGAGAGGCAAGATTATGTTGGTTTGGACATGTGCTGAGGAGGGATACTGAGTATATTGGGAAAAAGATGTTAAGGATGAAGCTACCAGGTAACAGGAAAAGAGGAAGGCCTAAGAGAAGGTTTATGGATGTGGTGAGAGAGGACATTCAGGTGGTTGGTGTGACAGAGCAAGATGCAGAGGACAGGAAGAAATGGAAACAGATAATCTGCTGTGACGATCCCCAACAGGAACAGCCGGAAGAAGATGATGATGACTGTGGATGCATGTGCAATAGTAATAGCTACACTCACTGTGAATGTACATGCAACAGTAATGTCTACACTCACTGTGGATGCAAGGCTAATAATAATATCTACACTAACTGTGGATGTACATGCAAAAGAAATATCTACACACACTGAATGCATGTGCAATAGTAATATCTGCATGCATTGTGGATGCATGTGCATTAGTAATATCTACACTCACTGTGGATGTATGTGTAAAAGTAATAGCTACACTAAATGTGGATGTAGGTGTAATAGTAATATCTACACTCACTGTGGATGTACATCTAATAGTTATATTTACATTCAGTGTGGATCTACATCTAATAGTAATATGTAAACTCACTGTGGACGCATGTGTAATAGTAATATCTACACTCACTGTGGATGTATGTATAATAGTAATATTTACCCTAACTTTGGATGTACGTGTAATAGTAATACCTACACTAACTGTGATGTACATGTAATATTAATATCTACACTCACTGTGGATGTATGTGTAATAGTAATATCTACACTCACTGTGGATTTACTTGTAATAGTAATATCTACACTCACTGTGGATGCATGTGCAATAGTAATATCTAAACTCACTGTGGATTCATATATAATAGTAATATCTACACTCATAGTGGATGCATGTCTAATAGTAATATCTACACTCACTGTGGATGTATGTCTAATAGTAATTTCTACATTCACTGTCGATGCATGTGTAATAGTATTATCTATACTCACAGTGGATGTATGTCTAATAGTAATATCTACACTCACTGTGGATGCATTTGTAATAGTAATATCTTCATTCACTGTGGATGTATGTGTAATAGTTATATTTACACTCACTGTTCATGTATGTGTAATAGTAATATCTGCACTCACTGTGGATGTAAATCTAATAGTAATTTCTTAACTCACTGTGGATGTATGTCTAATAGTAATATCCACCCTCATTGTGGATTTACATCTATTTATAATATATACACCCACTTTGGATGTACTTGTAATAGTAATATCTACACTCACTGTGCATGCATGGCTAATAATAATATCTACACTAACTGTGGATGTACATGCAACAGTGATATATACACTCACTGTGGATGCATGTGTACTAGTAATACCTACACTAACTGTGGATGTACGTGTAATAATAATATCTACACTAACTGTGGATGCACAAACAATAGTAATATCTACATTCACTGTGGATGTATGTGTAATAGTAATATCTACACTCACTGTGGATGTACGTGTAATAGTAATATCTACATGAACTGTGGATGTATTTTTAATAGTAATATCTGCACTCACTGAGGATGCATGTGCAATAGTAATATCTACACTCACTGTGGATGTATGTGTAATAGTAATATCTACACTCACTGTGGATGTACATCTAATAGTAATATCTACACTCACTGTGGATGTACATCTAATAGTAATATCTACACTCACTGTGGATGCATGTGTAATAGTAATATCTACACTCACTGTGGATGTATGTCTAATAGTAATATCTACACTCACTGTGGATGTATGTGTAATAGTAATATCTACACTCACTGTGGATGTATGTGTAATAGTAATATCTACACTCACTGTGGATGTACATGTAATAGTAATATCTACACTCACTGTGGATGTACATGTAATAGTAATATCTACACTCACTGTGGATGTATGTGTAATAGTAATATCTACACTCACTGTGGATGCATGTGTAATAGTAATATCTACACTCACTGTGGATGTATGTGTAATTGTAATATCTACACTCACTGTGGATGTACATCTAATAGTAATATCTACACTCACTGTGGATGTACATCTAATAGTAATATCTACACTCACTGTGGATGCATGTGTAATAGTAATATCTACACTCACTGTGGATGCATGTGCAATAGTAATATCTACACTCACTGTGGATGTATGTGTAATAGTAATAGCTACACTAAATGTGGATGTACGAGTACTAGTAATATCTACCCTTACTGTGGATGTACATCTAATAGTTATATTTACATTCAATGTGGATGTACATCTAATAGTAATATCTACACTCACTATGTATGCATGAGTAATAGTAATATCTACACTCACTGTGGATGTATGTGTAATAGTAATATCTACACTCACTGTGGATGTATGTGTAATAGTAATATCTACACTAACTGTGGATGTATGTGTAATAGTAATATCTACACTCACTGTGGATGTATGTGTAATAGTAATATCTACACTCACTGTGGATGTATGTGTAATAGTAATATCTACACTCACTGTGGATGCATGTGCAATAGTAATATCTACACTCACTGTGGATGCATGTATAATAGTAATAACTACACTCATAGTGGATGCATGTCTAATAGTAATATCTACACTCACTGTGGATGTATGTCTAATAACAGTACCTACAATTTCTTTGGATGTATGTCTAATAGTAATATCTACACTCACTGTGGATGCATGTGTAATAGTAATATCTACACTCACTGTGGATGTATGTCTAATAGTAATATCTACACTCACTGTGGATACATGTGTAATAGTAATATCTACACTCACTGTGGATGTATGTGTAATAGTAATATCTACACTCACTGTGGATGTATGTGTAATAGTAATATCTACACTCACTGTGGATGTATATCTAATAGTAATATCTACACTCACTGTGGATGTATGTCTAATAGTAATATCTACACTCATTGTGGATGTACATCTAATAATAATATCTACACTCACTGTGGATGTACATGTAATAGTAATATCTACACTCACTGTGGATGCATGTCTAATAATAATATCTACACTAACTGTGGATGTACATGCAATAGTAATATCTACACTCACTGTGGATGCATGTGTAATAGTAATATCTACACTAACTGTGGATGTACGTGTAATAATAATATCTACACTAACTGTGGATGTACATGCAATAGTAATATCTACACTCACTGTGGATTTATGTGTAATAGTAATAGCTACACTAACTGTGGATGTAAGTGTAATAGTAATATCTACACTCACTGTGGATGTACGTGTAATAGTAATATCTACACTAACTGTGGATGCATGTAATAGTAATATCTACACTCACTGTGGATGCATGTTTAATAGTAATATCTACACTCACTGTGGATGCATGTCTAATAGTAATATCTACACTCACTGTGGATGTATGTCTAATAGTAATATCTGCACTCATTGTGGATGTATGTCTAAAAGTAATATCTGCGCTCACTGTGGATGCTTGTATAATAGTAATATCTACACTCATTGTGGATGTATGTCTAATAGTAATATCTACACTCACTGTGGATGCATGTGTAATAGTAATATCTACACTCACTGTGGATGTACATCTAATAGTAATATCTACACTCACTGTGGATGCATGTGTAATAGTAATATCTACACTCACTGTGGATGTGTATGTAATAGTAATATCTACACTCACTGTGGATGTATGTGTAATAGTAATATCTACACTCACTGTGGATGTATGTGTAATAGTAATATCTACACTCACTGTGGATGTATGTGTAATAGTAATATCTACACTCACTGTGGATGTACATCTAATAGTAATATCTACACTCACTGTGGATGTATGTCTAATAGTAATATCTACACTCACTGTGGATGTATGTGTAATAGTAATATCTACACTCACTGTGGATGTATGTGTAATAGTAATATCTACACTCACTGTGGATGTACATGTAATAGTAATATCTACACTCACTGTGGATGTATGTGTAATAGTAATATCTACACTCACTGTGGATGCATGTCAAATAGTAATATCTACACTCACTGTGGATGTATGTGTAATAGTAATAGAAACACTAACTGTGGATGTAAGTGTAATAGTAATATCTACACTCACTGTGGATGTATGTGTAATAGTAATATCTACACTCACTGTGGATGTACATGTAATAGTAATATCTACACTCACTGTGGATGTATGTGTAATAGTAATATCTACACTCACTGTGGATGTATGTGTAATAGTAATATCTACACTCACTGTGGATGTATAATAGTAATATCTACACTCACTGTGGATGCATGTCTAATAGTAATATCTACACTCACTGTGGATGTATGTCTAATAGTAATATCTACACTCACTGTGGATGTATGTCTAATAGTAATATCTACACTCACTGTGGATGCATGTGTAATAGTAATATCTACACTCACTGTGGATGTATGTATAATAGTAATATCTACACTCACTGTGGATGCATGTGTAATAGTAATATCTACACTCACTGTGGATGTACATGCAATAGTAATATCTACACTCACTGTGGATGCATGTGTAATAGTAATATCTACACTCACTGTGGATGTACATGTAATAGTAATATCTACACTCACTGTGGATGTATGTGTAATAGTAATATCTACACTCACTGTGGATGTATGTGTAATAGTAATATCTACACTCACTGTGGATGTATGTCTAATAGTAATATCTACACTCACTGTGGATGTATGTGTAATAGTAATATCTACACTCACTGTGGATGTATGTGTAATAGTAATATCTACACTCACTGTGGATGTATATGCAATAGTAATATCTACACTCACTGTGGATTTAATGTAACAGTAATATCTACACTCACTGTGGATGTATATGTGTAATAATATCGACACTCACTGTGGATGCATGTGTAATAGTAATATCTACACTCACTGTGGATACATGTCTAATTATAATATCTACACTAACTGTGGATGTACATGCAATAGTAATAACTGTGGATGTATGTGTAATAATATCTACTCTAATTGTGGATAATATGTAATATCTGCACACACTGTGGATGTATGTGTAATAGGAATAGCAACACTAACTGTGGATGTAAGTGTAATAGTAATATTTACACTCACTGTGGATGTACGTGTAATCGTAATTTCTACACTGTGATGTATGTGTAATAGTAATATCTACACTAACTGTGGATGTATGTGTAATAGTAATATCTACACTCACTGTGGATGTACATCTAATAGTAATATCTACACTCACTGTGGATGTATGTGTAATAGTAATATCTACACTCACTGTGGATGTACATCTAATAGTAATATCTACACTCACTGTGGATGTATGTGTAATAGTAATATCTACACTCACTGTGGATGTACATGTAATAGTAATATCTACACTCACTGTGGATGTACATGTAATAGTAATATCTACACTCACTGTGGATGTACATGTAATAGTAATATCTACACTCACTGTGGATGTATGTGTAATAGTAATATCTACACTCACTGTGGATGTACGTGTAATAGTAATATCTACACTCACTGTGGATGTATGTGTAATAGTAATATCTACACTCACTGTGAATGTACATGTAATAGTAATATCTACACTCACTGTGGATGCATGTGAAATAGTAACATTTACACTCACTGTGGATGTACGTGTAATAGTAATATCTACACTCACTGTGGATGTATGTGTAATAGTAATATCTACACTCACTGTGGATGTATGTGTAATAGTAATATCTACACTCACTGTGGATGTACATGTAATAGTAATATCTACACTCACTGTGGATGTATGTGTAATAGTAATATCTACACTCACTGTGGATGTATGTGTAATAGTAATATCTACACTAACTGTGGATGTATGTGTAATAGTAATATCTACACTCACTGTGGATGTACATGTAATAGTAATATCTACACTCACTGTGGATGTATGTGTAATAGTAATATCTACACTCACTGTGGATGTACATGTAATAGTAATATCTACACTCACTGTGGATGTACATGTAATAGTAATATCTACACTCACTGTGGATGTATGTGTAATAGTAATATCTACACTCACTGTGGATGTGTATGTAATAGTAATATCTACACTCACTGTGGATGTACGTGTAATAGTAATATCTACACTCACTGTGGATGTATGTGTAATAGTAATATCTACACTCACTGTGGATGTATGTCTAATAGTAATATCTACACTCACTGTGGATGTATGTGTAATAGTAATATCTACACTCACTGTGGATGTATGTGTAATAGTAATATCTACACTCACTGTGGATGTATGTGTAATAGTAATATCTACACTCACTGTGGATGTATGTGTAATAGTAATATCTACACTCACTGTGGATGTATGTGTAATAGTAATATCTACACTCACTGTGGATGTACATCTAATAGTAATATCTACACTCACTGTGGATGTATGTCTAATAGTAATATCTACACTCACTGTGGATGTACATCTAATAGTAATATCTACACTCACTGTGGATGTATGTGTAATAGTAATATCTACACTCACTGTGGATGTATGTGCAATAGTAATATCTACACTCACTGTGGATGCATGTGTAATAGTAATATCTACACTCACTGTGGATGTACATGCAATAGTAATATCTACACTCACTGTGGATGCATGTGTAATAGTAATATCTACACTAACTGTGGATGTACATGTAATAATAATATCTACTCTAATTGTGGATAATATGTAATATCTACACTCACTGTGGATGTATGTGTAATAGTAATATCTACACTCACTGTGGATGTACATGTAATAGTAATATCTACACTCACTGTGGATGTATGTGTAATAGTAATATCTACACTCACTGTGGATGCATGTGTAATAGTAATATCTACACTCACTGTGGATGTATGTGTAATAGTAATATCTACACTCACTGTGGATGTATGTGTAATAGTAGTATCTTCACTCACTGTGGATGTATATCTAATAGTAATATCTACACTCACTGTGGATGTATGTGTAATAGTAATATCTACACTCACTGTGGATGTATGTCTAATAGTAATATCTACACTCACTGTGGATGCATGTGTAATAGTAATATCTACACTCACTGTGGATGTATGTGTAATAGTAATATCTACACTCACTGTGGATGTATGTGTAATAGTAATATCTACACTCACTGTGGATGCATGTGTAATAGTAATATCTACACTCACTGTGGATGTATGTGTAATAGTAATATCTACACTCACTGTGGATGTACATCTAATAGTAATATCTACACTCACTGTGGATGTATGTAATAGTAATATCTACACTCACTGTGGATGTACATGTAATAGTAATATCTACACTCACTGTGGATGCATGTGTAATAGTAATATCTACACTCACTGTGGATGTACATGTAATAGTAATATCTACACTCACTGTGGATGTATGTGTAATAGTAATATCTACACTCACTGTGGATGTACGTGTAATAGTAATATCTACACTCACTGTGGATGTATGTGTAATAGTAATATCTACACTCACTGTGGATGCATGTAATAGTAATATCTACAGTCACTGTGGATGTACGTGTAATATCTACACTCACTGTGGATGTACATCTAATAGTAATATCTACACTCACTGTGGATGTACATCTAATAGTAATATCTACACTCACTGTGGATGTATGTGTAATAGTAATATCTACACTCACTGTGGATGCATGTAATAGTAATATCTACACTCACTGTGGATGTATGTGTAATAGTAATATCTACACTCACTGTGGATGTATGTGTAATAGTAATATCTACACTCACTGTGGATGTACATCTAATAGTAATATCTACACTCACTGTGGATGTACATCTAATAGTAATATCTACACTCACTGTGGATGCATGTGTAATAGTAATATCTACACTCACTGTGGATGTATGTGTAATAGTAATATCTACACTCACTGTGGATGCATGTGTAATAGTAATATCTACACTCACTGTGGATGTATGTGTAATAGTAATATCTACACTCACAATGGATGTATGTCTAATAGTAATATCTACACTCACTGTGGATGTACATGTAATAGTAATATCTACACTCACTGTGGATGTATGTGTAATAGTAATATCTACACTCACTGTGGATGCATGTAATAGTAATATCTACACTCACTGTGGATGTATGTGTAATAGTAATATCTACACTCACTGTGGATGTACATCTAATAGTAATATCTACACTCACTGTGGATGTACATGTAATAGTAATATCTACACTCACTGTGGATGCATGTCTAATAATAATATCTACACTAACTGTGGATGTACATGTAATAGTAATATCTACACTCACTGTGGATGTATGTGTAATAGTAATATTTACACTAACTGTGGATGTACGTGTAATAATTTCTACACTAACTGTGATGTACGTGTAATAGTAATATCTACACTCACTGTGGATGTATGTGTAATAGTAATATCTACACTCACTGTGGATGTATGTGTAATAGTAATATCTACACTCACTGTGGATGTATGTGTAATAGTAATATCTACACTCATGGTGGATGTAGGTTTAACAGTAAAATCTACACTCACTGTAGATGCATGTGTAATAGTAATACCTTCAATCACTGTGGATGCATGTATAATAGTAATATCTGCACTCACTGTGGATGCATGTCAAATAGTAATATCTACACTCACTGTGGATGTTTGTGTAATAGTAATATCTGCACTCACTGTGGATGTACATGTAATAGTAATATCTACACTCACTGTGGATGTATGTGTAATAGTAATATCTACACTCACTGTGGATGCATGTGTAATAGTAATATCTACACTCACTGTGGATGCATGTGTAATAGTAATATCTACACTCACTGTGGATGTATGTGTAATAGTAATATCTACACTCACTGTGGATGTATGTGTAATAGTAATATCTACACTCACTGTGGATGTATGTGTAATAGTAATATCTACACTCACTGTGGATGTACATGTAATAGTAATATCTACACTCACTGTGGATGTATGTGTAATAGTAATATCTACACTCACTGTGGATGTATGTGTAATAGTAATATCTACACTCACTGTGGATGTATGTAATAGTAATATCTACACTCACTGTGGATGTACATCTAATAGTAATATCTACACTCACTGTGGATGTACATCTAATAGTAATATCTACACTCACTGTGGATGTATGTGTAATAGTAATATCTACACTCACTGTGGATGTACATGCAATAGTAATATCTACACTCACTGTGGATGCATGGCTAATAGTAATATCTACACTCACTGTGGATGTACATGCAATAGTAATATCTACACTCACTGTGGATGCATGTGTAATAGTAATATCTACACTAACTGTGGATGTACATGTAATAGTAATATCTACACTCACTGTGGATGTATGTGTAATAGTAATATCTACACTCACTGTGGATGTATGTGTAATAGTAATATCTACACTCACTGTGGATGTATGTGTAATAGTAATATCTACACTCACTGTGGATGTATGTGTAATAGTAATATCTACACTCACTGTGGATGTATGTAATAGTAATATCTACACTCACTGTGGATGCATGTGTAATAGTAATATCTACACTCACTGTGGATGTATGTGTAATAGTAATATCTACACTCACTGTGGATGTATGTCTAATAGTAATATCTACACTCACTGTGGATGCATGTCTAATAGTAATATCTACACTCACTGTGGATGCATGTGTAATAGTAATATCTACACTCACTGTTGATGTATGTTTAATAGTAATGTCTGCTCTCACTGTGGATGTACATCTAATAGTAATATCTACACTCACTGTGGATGTACATCTAATACTAATATCTACACTCACTGTGGATGTATGTGTAATAGTAATATCTACACTCACTGTGAATGTACATGCAATAGTAATATCTACACTCACTGTGGATGCATGTGTAATAGTAATATCTACACTCACTGTGGATGTATGTGTAATAGTAATATCTACACTCACTGTGGATGTACGTGTAATAGTAATATCTACACTCTTTGTGTATGTGCATCTAATAGTAATATCTACACTCACTGTGGATGTACATCTAATAGTAATATCTACAATTACTGTGAATGCATGTGTAATAGTAATATCTACACTCACTGTGGATGTATGTCTAATAGTAATATCTACACTCACTGTGGATGTATGTGTAATAGTAATATCTACACTCACTGTGGATGTACATGCAATAGTAATATCTACACTCACTGTGGATGCATGTGTAATAGTAATATCTACACTCACTGTGGATGTACATGTAATAGTAATATCTACACTCACTGTGGATGCATGTGTAATAGTAATATCTACACTCACTGTGGATGTACATGTAATAGTAATATCTACACTCACTGTGGATGCATGTGTAATAGTAATATCTACACTCACTGTGGATGTACATGTAATAGTAATATCTACACTCACTGTGGATGTACATGTAATAGTAATATCTACACTCACTGTGGATGTATGTGTAATAGTAATATCTACACTCACTGTGGATGTATGTCTAATAGTAATATCTACACTCACTGTGGATGTACATGTAATAGTAATATCTACACTAACTGTGGATGTGTAATAGTAATATCTACACTCACTGTGGATGTACATGTAATAGTAATATCTACACTCACTGTGGATGCATGTGTAATAGTAATATCTACACTCACTGTGGATGTACATCTAATAGTAATATCTACACTCACTGTGGATGTACATGTAATAGTAATATCTACACTCACTGTGGATGTATGTGTAATAGTAATATCTACACTCACTGTGGATGTACATGTAATAGTAATATCTACACTCACTGTGGATGCATGTGTAATAGTAATATCTACACTCACTGTGGATGTATGTCTAATAGTAATATCTACACTAACTGTGGATGTATGTGTAATAGTAATATCTACACTCACTGTGGATGTATGTGTAATAGTAATATCTACACTCACTGTGGATGTATGTGTAATAGTAATATCTACACTCACTGTGGATGTACATCTAATAGTAATATCTACACTCACTGTGGATGTACATCTAATAGTAATATCTACACTCACTGTGGATGCATGTGTAATAGTAATATCTACACTCACTGTGGATGTACATGTAATAGTAATATCTACACTCACTGTGGATGTACATGTAATAGTAATATCTACACTCACTGTGGATGTATGTGTAATAGTAATATCTACACTCACTGTGGATGTACATCTAATAGTAATATCTACACTCACTGTGGATGTATGTGTAATAGTAATATCTACACTCACTGTGGATGTACATGTAATAGTAATATCTACACTCACTGTGGATGTATGTGTAATAGTAATATCTACACTCACTGTGGATGTATGTGTAATAGTAATATCTACACTCACTGTGGATGTATGTGTAATAGTAATATCTACACTCACTGTGGATGTATGTGTAATAGTAATATCTACACTCACTGTGGATGTACATGCAATAGTAATATCTACACTCACTGTGGATGCATGTGTAATAGTAATATCTACACTAACTGTGGATGTACATGTAATAATAATATCTACTCTAATTGTGGATAATATGTAATATCTACACTCACTGTGGATGTACATGTAATAGTAATATCTACACTCACTGTGGATGTACATGTAATAGTAATATCTACACTCACTGTGGATGTATGTGTAATAGTAATATCTACACTCACTGTGGATGCATGTGTAATAGTAATATCTACACTCACTGTGGATGTATGTGTAATAGTAATATCTACACTCACTGTGGATGTATGTGTAATAGTAATATCTACACTCACTGTGGATGTACATCTAATAGTAATATCTACACTCACTGTGGATGTACATCTAATAGTAATATCTACACTCACTGTGGATGCATGTGTAATAGTAATATTTACACTCACTGTGGATGTATGTGTAATAGTAATATTTACACTAACTGTGGATGTACGTGCAATAGTAATATCTACACTCACTGTGGATGTACATGTAATAGTAATATCTACACTCACTGTGGATGTATGTGTAATAGTAATATCTACACTCACTGTGGATGCATGTGTAATAGTAATATCTACACTCACTGTGGATGCATGTGTAATAGTAATATCTACACTCACTGTGGATGCATGTGTAATAGTAATATCTACACTCACTGTGGATGTATGTCTAATAGTAATATCTACACTCACTGTGGATGTATGTGTAATAGTAATATCTACACTCACTGTGGATGTATGTGTAATAGTAATATCTACACTCACTGTGGATGTATGTGTAATAGTAATATCTACACTCACTGTGGATGTACATCTAATAGTAATATCTACACTCACTGTGGATGTATGTCTAATAGTAATATCTACACTCACTGTGGATGCATGTGTAATAGTAATATCTACACTCACTGTGGATGTATGTAATAGTAATATCTACTCACTGTGGATTTAATGTAATAGTAATATCTACACTCACTGTGGATGTATGTGTAATAGTAATATCTACACTCACTGTGGATGTACATGTAATAGTAATATCTACACTCACTGTGGATGCATGTGTAATAGTAATATCTACACTCACTGTGGATGCATGTGTAATAGTAATATCTACACTCACTGTGGATGTATGTGTAATAGTAATATCTACACTCACTGTGGATGTATGTCTAATAGTAATATCTACACTCACTGTGGATGCATGTGTAATAGTAATATCTACACTCACTGTGGATGTATGTGTAATAGTAATATCTACACTCACTGTGGATGTACATGTAATAGTAATATCTACACTCACTGTGGATGTACATCTAATAGTAATATCTACACTCACTGTGGATGTATGTGTAATAGTAATATCTACACTCACTGTGGATGTACATGCAATAGTAATATCTACACTCACTGTGGATGCATGTGTAATAGTAATATCTACACTCACTGTGGATGTATGTGTAATAGTAATATCTACACTCACTGTGGATGTGCATGTAATAGTAATATCTACACTCACTGTGGATGTACATGTAATAGTAATATCTACACTCACTGTGGATGCATGTGTAATAGTAATATCTACACTCACTGTGGATGTACATGTAATAGTAATATCTACACTCACTGTGGATGCATGTCTAATAGTAATATCTACACTCACTGTGGATGTACATGTAATAGTAATATCTACACTCACTGTGGATGTATGTGTAATAGTAATATCTACACTCACTGTGGATGTACATGTAATAGTAATATCTACACTCACTGTGGATGTATGTGTAATAGTAATATCTACACTCACTGTGGATGCATGTGTAATAGTAATATCTACACTCACTGTGGATGTACATGTAATAGTAATATCTACACTCACTGTGGATGTATGTGTAATAGTAATATCTACACTCACTGTGGATGTACATCTAATAGTAATATCTACACTCACTGTGGATGTATGTGTAATAGTAATATCTACACTCACTGTGGATGTACATGTAATAGTAATATCTACACTCACTGTGGATGCATGTGTAATAGTAATATCTACACTCACTGTGGATGTATGTGTAATAGTAATATCTACACTCACTGTGGATGCATGTGTAATAGTAATATCTACACTCACTGTGGATGTATGTGTAATAGTAATATCTACACTCACTGTGGATGTACATGTAATAGTAATATCTACACTCACTGTGGATGTACATGTAATAGTAATATCTACACTCACTGTGGATGTATGTGTAATAGTAATATCTACACTCACTGTGGATGTACATGCAATAGTAATATCTACACTCACTGTGGATGCATGTGTAATAGTAATATCTACACTCACTGTGGATGTATGTGTAATAGTAATATCTACACTCACTGTGGATGTACATGTAATAGTAATATCTACACTCACTGTGGATGTATGTGTAATAGTAATATCTACACTCACTGTGGATGTATGTGTAATAGTAATATCTACACTCACTGTGGATGTACATCTAATAGTAATATCTACACTCACTGTGGATGTACATGTAATAGTAATATCTACACTCACTGTGGATGCATGTGTAATAGTAATATCTACACTCACTGTGGATGTATGTGTAATAGTAATATCTACACTCACTGTGGATGTATGTGTAATAGTAATATCTACACTCACTGTGGATGTATGTGTAATAGTAATATCTACACTCACTGTGGATGTACATGTAATAGTAATATCTACACTCACTGTGGATGTACATCTAATAGTAATATCTACACTCACTGTGGATGTACATCTAATAGTAATATCTACACTCACTGTGGATGCATGTGTAATAGTAATATCTACACTCACTGTGGATGTACATCTAATAGTAATATCTACACTCACTGTGGATGTATGTAATAGTAATATCTACACTCACTGTGGATGTACATGCAATAGTAATATCTACACTCACTGTGGATGCATGTGTAATAGTAATATCTACACTAACTGTGGATGTACATGTAATAATAATATCTACACTAACTGTGGATGTACATGCAATAGTAATATCTACACTCACTGTGGATGTACGTGTAATAGTAATATCTACACTCACTGTGGATGTACATCTAATAGTAATATCTACACTCACTGTGGATGTATGTGTAATAGTAATATCTACACTCACTGTGGATGTACATGTAATAGTAATATCTACACTCACTGTGGATGCATGTGCAATAGTAATATCTACACTCACTGTAGATGTATGTGTAATTGTAATATCTATACTCACTGTGGATGTATGTGCAATAGGATTATCTACACTCACTGTGGATGTATGTTTAATAGTAATATCTACACTCACTGAAATTGCACATGCAATAGTAATATCTACACTCACTGTGGATGCATGTGTAATAGTAATATCTACACTAACTGTGGATGTACATGTAATAATAATATCTACACTAACTGTGGATGTACATGCAATAGTAATATCTACACTCACTGTGGATGTACATGTAATAGTAATATCTACACTCACTGTGGATGTACATCTAATAGTAATATCTACACTCACTGTGGATGCATGTGTAATAGTAATATCTACACTCACTGTGGATGTATGTGTAATAGTAATATCTACACTCACTGTGGATGTATGTGTAATAGTAATATCTACACTCACTGTGGATGTACATCTAATAGTAATATCTACACTCACTGTGGATGTACATCTAATAGTAATATCTACACTCACTGTGGATGCATGTGTAATAGTAATATCTACACTCACTGTGGATGTATGTGTAATAGTAATATTTACCTTAGCTGTGGTTGTACGTGTAATAGTAATACATACACTAACTGTAATGTACGTGTAATATCTACACTCACTGTGGACTTACATGTAATAGTGATATCTACACTCACTGTGGTTGTACGTGTATAGTATTATCTACACTCACTGGGGATGCATGTATAATAGTAATAACTACACTCATAGTGGATGCATGTCTAATAGTAATATCTACACTCACTGTCGATGCATGTGTTATAGTAATATCTACACTCACTGCGGATGTATGTCTAACAGTAATATCTACACTCACTGTGGATGCATGTGTAATAGTAATATCTACACTCACTGTGGATTTATGTGTAATAGTAATATCTACACTCACTGTGGATGTATGTGTAATAGTAATATCTACACTCACTGTGGATGTATGTGTAATAGTAATATCTACACTCACTGTGGATGTATGTGTAATAGTAATATCTACACTCACTGTGGATGTACATCTAATAGTAATATCTACACTCACTGTGGATGTATGTCTAATAGTAATATCTACACTCATTGTGGATGTACATCTAATAGTAATATCTACACTCACTGTGGATGTATGTAATAGTAATATCTACACTCACTGTGGATGCATGTCTAATAATAATATCTACACTAACTGTGGATGTACATGCAATAGTAATATCTACACTCACTGTGGATGCATGTGTAATAGTAATATCTACACTAACTGTGGATGTAATAGTAATATCTGCACTCACTGTGGATGCATGTCAAATAGTAATATCTACACTCACTGTGGATGTATGTGTAATAGTAATAGAAACACTAACTGTGGATGTAAGTGTAATAGTAATATCTACACTCACTGTAGATGTACGTGTAATAGTAATATCTACACTCACTATATATGCATGTGTAATAGTTATACCTACACTCACTGTGGATGCATGTGTAATAGTGATATCTACACTCACTGTGAATGTACGTGTAATAGTAATATCTACACTCACTGTGGATGTATGTGTAATAGTAATATCTACACTCACTGTGGATGTACATCTAATAGTAATATCTACACTCACTGTGGATGTATGTGTAATAGTAATATCTACACTCACTGTGGATGTACATCTAATAGTAATATCTACACTCACTGTGGATGTATGTGTAATAGTAATATCTACACTCACTGTGGATGTACATGTAATAGTAATATCTACACTCACTGTGGATGCATGTAATAGTAATATCTACACTCACTGTGGATGTATGTGTAATAGTAATATCTACACTCACTGTGGATGCATGTGTAATAGTAATATCTACACTCACTGTGGATGTATGTAATAGTAATATCTACACTAACTGTGGATGCATGTGTAATAGTAATATCTACACTCACTGTGGATGTATGTGTAATAGTAATATCTACACTCACTGTGGATGTATGTGTAATAGTAATATCTACACTCACTGTGGATGTACATCTAATAGTAATATCTACACTCACTGTGGATGTATGTGTAATAGTAATATCTACACTCACTGTGGATGTACATCTAATAGTAATATCTACACTCACTGTGGATGTATGTGTAATAGTAATATCTACACTCACTGTGGATGTACATCTAATAGTAATATCTACACTCACTGTGGATGTATGTCTAATAGTAATATCTACACTCACTGTGGATGTACATCTAATAGTAATATCTACACTCACTGTGGATGTACATGTAATAGTAATATTTACACTCATTGTGGATGTACATGCAATAGAAATATCTACACTTACTGTGAATGCATGGCTAATAATAATATCAACACTAACTGTGGATGTATATGCAATAGTAATATCTACACTCACTGTGGATGCATGTCTAAAAGTAATATCTGTGCTCTCTGTGGATGCTTGTGTAATAGTAATATCTACACTCATTGTGGATGTATGTTTAATAGTAATATCTACAGTCACTATGGATGCATGTGTCATAGTAATATCTACACTTACTGTGGATGTATGTGTAATAGTAATATCTGCACTCACTGTGGATGTATGTGTAATAGTAATATCTACACTCACTGTGGATGTATGTGTAATAGTAATATCTACACTCACTGTGGATGTATGTCTAATAGTAATATCTACACTCACTGTGGATGTACATCTAATAGTAATATCTACACTCACTGTGGATGTATGTAATAGTAATATCTACACTCACTGTGGATGTACATCTAATAGTAATATCTACACTCACTGTGGATGTATGTGTAATAGTAATATCTACACTCACTGTGGATGTACATGCAATAGTAATATCTACACTCACTGTGGATGTATGTCTAATAATAATATCTACACTAACTGTGGATGTACATGCAATAGTAATATCTACACTCACTGTGGATGCATGTGTAATAGTAATATCTACACTAACTGTGGATGTACATGTAATAATAATAATATCTACACTCACTGTGGATGTACGTGTAATAGTAATATCTACACAAATGTGAATGTATGTTTAATAGTAATATCTGCACTCACTGTGGATGCATGTGTAATAGTAATATCTACACTCACTGTGGATGTATGTGTAATAGTAATATCTACACTCACTGTGGATGCATGTGTAATAGTAATATCTACACTCACTGTGGATGTATGTAATAGAAATACCTTCACTCACTGTGGATGCAAGTATAATAGTAATATCTAAACTCACTGTGGATGTATGTCTAATAGTAATATCTACACTCACTGTGGATGTATGTCTAATAGTAATATCTACACTCACTGTGGATGTATGTCTAATAGTAATATCTACACTCACTGTGGATGCATGTGTAATAGTAATATCTACACTCACTGTGGATGTATGTCTAATAGTAATATCTACACTCACTGTGGATGTATGTGTAATAGTAATATCTACACTCACTGTGGATGTATGTGTAATAGTAATATCTACACTCACTGTGGATGTATGTGTAATAGTAATATCTACACTCACTGTGGATGTATGTCTAATAGTAATATCTACACTCACTGTGGATGTATGTGTAATAGTAATATCTACACTCACTGTGGATGTATGTGTAATAGTAATATCTACACTCACTGTGGATGCATGTGTAATAGTAATATCTACACTCACTGTGGATGTATGTGTAATAGTAATATCTACACTCACTGTGGATGTACATCTAATAGTAATATCTACACTCACTGTGGATGTACATGTAATAGTAATATCTACACTCACTGTGGATGTACATGTGTAATAGTAATATCTACACTCACTGTGGATGTACATGTAATAGTAATATCTACACTCACTGTGGATGTACATGCAATAGTAATATCTACACTCACTGTGGATGCATGTCTAATAATAATATCTACACTAACTGTGGATGTACATGCAATAGTAATATCTACACTCACTGTGGATGCATGTCTAATAATAATATCTACACTAACTGTGGATGTACATGCAATAGTAATATCTACACTCACTGTGGATGTACATGTAATAGTAATATCTACACTCACTGTGGATGTATGTGTAATAGTAATATCTACACTCACTGTGGATGTACATCTAATAGTAATATCTACACTCACTGTGGATGTATGTCTAATAGTAATATCTACACTCACTGTGGATGCATGTGTAATAGTAATATCTACACTAACTGTGGATGTACTTGTAATAGTAATATCTACACTCACTGTGGATGCATGTGTAATAGTAATATCTACACTCACTGTGGATGTATGTCTAATAGTAATTTCTACACTCACTGTCCATGCAAGTGTAATAGTATGATCTACACTCACTGTGGATGTATGTCTAATAGTAATATCTACACTCATTGTGGATGCATGTGTAATAGTAATATCTACACTCACTGTGGATGTATGTGTAATAGTAATATCTACACTCACTGTGGATGTATGTGTAATAGTAATATCTACACTCACTGTGGATGTATGTGTAATAGTAATATCTACACTCACTGTGGATGTATGTGTAATAGTAATATCTACACTCACTGTGGATGTATGTCTAATAGTAATATCTACACTCATTGTGGATGTACATCTAATAGTAATATCTACACTCACTGTGGATGTATGTGTAATAGTAATATCTACACTCACTGTGGATGTATGTGTAATAGTAATATCTACACTCACTGTGGATGTACATGCAATAGTAATATCTACACTCACTGTGGATGCATGTGTAATAGTAATATCTTCACTCACTGTGGATGTACGTGTAATAATAATATCTACACTAACTTTGGATGTACATGAAATAGTAATATCTACACTCACTGTGGATTTATGTGTAATAGTAAAAGCTACACTAACTGTGGATGTAAGTGTAATAGTAATATGTACACTCACTGTGGATGTATGTGTAATAGTAATATCTACACTAACTGTGGATGCATGTGTAATAGTAATATCTACACTCACTGTGGATGCATGTCTAATAGTAATATCTACACTCACTGTGGATGTATGTCTAATAGTAATATCTACACTCACTGTGGATGTATGTATAATAGTAATATCTACACTCACTGTGGATGTATGTCTAATAGTAATATCTACACTCACTGTGGATGTATATGCAATAGTAATATCTACACTCACTGTGGATGTATGTGTAATAGTAATATCTACACTCACTGTGGATGTATGTGTAATAGTAATATCTACACTCACTGTGGATGTATGTGTAATAGTAATATCTACACTCACTGTGGATGTACATCTAATAGTAATATCTACACTCACTGTGGATGTATGTCTAATAGTAATATCTACACTCACTGTGGATGTACATCTAATAGTAATATCTACACTCACTGTGGATGTATGTGTAATAGTAATATCTACACTCACTGTGGATGTACATGTAATAGTAATATCTACACTCACTGTGGATGTACAGGTAATAGTAATATCTGCACTCACTGTGGATGCATGTGTAATAGTAATATCTACACTCACTGTAAATGCATGTGTAATAGTTATGTCTACACTCACTGTGGATGCATGTATAATAGGACTGTCTACACTCACAGTGGATGAATGTCTAATAGTAATATTTACACTCACTGTGGATGTATGTCTAATAGTAATATCTAAACTAACTGTGGATGTATGTCTAATAGTAATATCTGCACTCACTGAGGATGCATGTGTATTAGTAATATCTACACTCACTGTGGATGTATGTCTAATAGTAATATCCCCACTCAGTGTGGATGCATGTGTAATAGTAATATCTACTCTCACTGTGGATGTACGTGCAATAGTAATATCTACACTCACTGTGGATGTATGTCTAATAGTAATATCTACACTCACTGTGGATGCATGTGTAATAGTAATATCTACACTCACTGTGGATGCATGTGTAATAGTAATATCTACACTCACTGTGGATGTATGTGTAATAGTAATATCTACACTCACTGTGGATGTATGTGTAATAGTAATATCTACACTCACTGTGGATGCATGTGTAATAGTAATATCTACACTCACTGTGGATGCATGTATAATAGTAATATCTACACTCACAGTGGATGCATGTCTAATAGTAATATCTACACTCACTGTGGATGTATGTCTAATAGTAATATCTGCACTCATTGTGGATGTATGTCTTAAAGTAATATCTGCACTCACTGTGGATGCTTGTGTAATAGTATTATCTACACTCACTGTGGATGCATGTGTAATAGTAATATCTACACTCACTGTGGATGTATGTGTAATAGTAATATTTACACTCCCTGTGGATGTACGTGTAATAGTAATATCTTCACTCCCTTTGGATGTATGTGTAATAGTAATATCTACACTCTCCGTAGATGTAAATCTAATAGTAATATCTACACTCACTGTGAATGTATGTCTAATAGTAAAATCTACACTCACTGTGGATGTACATCTAATAGTAATATCTAGACTCACTGTGGATGTACGTGTAATAGTAATATTTACACTCATTGTGGATGTACATGCAATAGAAATATCTACACTCACTGTGGATGCATGGCTAATAATAATATCAACACTAACTGTTGATGTACATGCAATAGTAATATCTAAATTCACTGTAGATGCATGTGTAATAGTAATAGCTACACTAACTGTTGATGTAAGTGTAATTGTAATATCTACACTCACTGTGGATGTACGTGTAATAGTAATATCTACACTAACTGTGGATGTATGTCTAATAGTAATATCTGCACTCACTGTGGATGCATGTGTAATAGTAATATCTACACTCACTGTTGATGCATGTGTAATAGTTATGTCTACACTCACTGTGGATGCATGTATAATAGTACTATCTACACTCAAAGAGGATGCATGTCTAATAGTAATATTTACCCACACTGTGGATGTATGTCTAATAGTAATATCTGCACTCACTGTGGATGTATGTCTAATAGTAATATGTACTCTCACTGTGGATATATGTGTAATAGTAATATCTGCACTCACTGCGGATGTACGTGCAATAGTAATATCTACACTAACTGTGGATGTATGTCTAATAGTAATATCTACAATCACTGTGAATGCATGTGTAATAGTAATATCTGCACTCACTGTGGATGTATGTCTAATACTAATATCTACACTCACTGTGGATGCATGTGTAATAGTAATATTGAATAGTGAGTAATAAGGTTACCCTGCTATGATTTTCTTTCTAATGCATATCTGCTGATTGTACAGTACTTGTGAACTGGTTAAAAACAAAAAGCTATGCTAGTACCTGCTAGGAATGTTATTTTGTATCTTTGCGAGCACAGGATTTGTAAAGCGATCTACAAAGTAGACTATTCTTTAAGCCGAGCCATAAATTAGGCTACATACACGTGGCTTTGGGCTAACTACTCATGTAGAACGCTAACAGACTTACAAGCCTATCATATATACTCTCTACTAGCATACTACTGTAGAAACAAATGTCTAACATGCTTTTCTAATAGTAGTCTGTAGCTATTTCCCTTTTTCTTATACCAGGGATATAACACTGAGCACTACAGACCTGATAATCGCATCAAAGTGAATATGGAGTGCCCAACATGCCCGTCTTTGTAGCATTTGTTTTGTAGCTATATCCCATCTTAAATAGGTGAAGGGCATCTTAGCCAAGCACTAAGGGACTGCCAAGCATAATATGTGTCAATGTGAACCCACAGAGAAAGCACAAACTGGTCAGTAGAAGGGTGATTCTAAGTGTGAGGGAACTGATATACGGCGAGGGACTAGATATAATTTCAAATATACTTACTACAGCAGCAAACAGTCAATTATTCTAGCTGTACACTACATGAGTTGCAATATACCTACTATAGCAGCTAATGGTCCGATATTCTAATTTATGTAAGGTGATTAGTTTACTGTATTAATGGGCATGCCTAGTGCTTAGAGCTGCCGCATAGTGTTATTCGAACTAATCTCAGGTTCATTTGTACTGCTTCATAGTGCATCTCTAGTGTTTCAGACTGCTACAAAGTGTTTGTCCAGCTACTTTTAGAATGCCTTATATACTGTATTAAAGTGTGTGTCTAGTGCTTAAACTGTTTCAATGCGCTAGTCCAGCTATTTTTAAGGTGCTATTTTTACTGTATTAAAGTGCATTTCTAGTGCTAGTTAATCCAGCTAATTTAAGGTGCTATTTTACTGTTTTAAAGTGCATTTCTAGTGCTAGTTAGTCCAGCTAACTTTAAGGTGCTATATTACTGTATTAATATACATTTCTAGTGCTAGTCAGTCCAGCTAATTTAAAGTGCTATCTTACTACATTAAAGTGCATTTTAGTGCATTTGGCTGTTACAAAGTATATCAACTATTGCAATTGGGATGAACTGTTATACGCTAGAAGCCTGTTAAAGGAAAACAACGGGATATCAAATCAAATATCTCTACCTGATGTCTCCCTAAAATCCTGTTATGTGATACAGCCTCAAAAAAACATAACCACAGCTTTAAAAAAAATCCACTATTCTCTTTTACTGCTTAGGCTTCATACTTTTCCATACTGTTTGACTTTCAGTTTTAAAACCAAGATGAAAACTGTCTAGTCGTCTCTTAAATAATGATGTCACATCTGCCATAGCTCTTGCTGGAGATCCTGGGAGGTTTCCTCCCCCAAAATGACGTAAACACTGCCTTATTTGCATGCTGTACAGAATCCCTGTGATCTTCCCACATTGTGATGTCAACACTGCCTTTCCCAGCCCACTGTTAACCTAATAAATGGACTAGGTGCTGTGTGGAACTCCTTTTCTGTGTTAGCAAATCTGGTCGACTCTATTCATGTGAAGCACTTCTTCTTCACCAGCGTTTTGCTACTTCATAAGTAAGGTAAGTCTTATTACTTCTTAATAGTGTATCCTAAATGTAATTTGTCCCTGTTTCTATGCCTCCCTAGCCCTGATATTATGTCCTCCCAAGTTTTTAATCGCACATTAGTGGACTTAATCTTTTTCTGTTTGTAAGGGTGCCATGTGCTTCCCTTTCGCAGCTGCATTTTTAGCTTAGCCTACTTATTTTCGTTTTGATCCAGGGTTTATATTTCCCCGGTTATGTTTAATGCTGGCGTCTTTTGTATTCTTGAGTCAGCCTGTGTTTCTGTGCTTGCTGCCTTCAGGTTTCCTTCTGAAGTAAGTGTATTGCTGCTTGTAGTAATTGTATTACTGTCTAGTGTTTTTAGTTGCTTGCTGGTGTTTTTTAAAAACTATGCTGTATTTGTAGCTATATTTGTTTTTTTAGTTGATGCCTTGTGCTTCGCGATTGTGGTTGCTGATGTGTTTTTTTTTAAAACCTTGCTGTATTTGTAGCTGTATTTGGTTTTCTTTAATTTGTTGATGCCTCGTGCTTCGCGATTGCATGCTGCAGATGTTTTGTAATGTTTTCGGCTGTTTGTTTCTGTTGAGCTTCGCGTTTCGGTCTTGTCATGTTTTTTATTTTTTTTTTTAATATTAGTAATCCGTTTTATTGGTTATGCTGCTGGGATTGCTCCGTTTTATTTGTTATGCTACTGTGCTTGCTCCGTTTTAGTGTGTGCGCCATCAAACCTGCTACCTGCTTGAAACTTTGCCACAGCTGAATAATACTTTTTTTTCCCGTTAGCTGGGTAATGAAATTATTTTAATGTGGACGTTGGAGCCATTAGGCATAAAACTTATTTATTGAGTAATTCTGCAGCCTGTAAACATACTTATGAATAGTCAGCAAGAGAGTGGTAGTAGTCCAGGGGTGGTTTCTGCAGCTATACTTGTTTCATGCAACTAGACTAAGTGCATTTCTGGGCTCCCATGTAAGATTATTATAGCAGGTAAATATACAGTGATGTAGGCAATATAGTGGTTCAACATTTTGTCCATCAGTATGTGTCCATAGTTTAGAAGTAGCCTCAGACACTTCACAGTGTTCAGTTACACATAGAGCGCAGGTTCTTGTAAGATTAATGTCACGGTTGCTATCATATTCTTTGAGCCTGCGTGTTGTTTTGTTTTTAAATTAATGAAAAACGTAAGGAAAATAAGAGAGGAATAGAAGATAGATGGGAAAGGAAATGAGGAATTTTGCTGCTTGTACAAGCACAGCAGCTTAGTCATTGTAAAGCTGCTAAGCAGCATGCCTTGAGTGAGAGTTGCTGTCAATTCCTATTGAAATAATGGAATCAGCATGGCATATATATTTTTTTTTACTTTGTTATAAAGTTTGGTAGACAAAATACTATTTCTTTAGTCTGAAAAGTGATATTCTGCCTATTAATATAACATTTTGTGAGTGAGTATAGCACACAAGCCACTGAGAAGCAAAGTCTGATAAAATCTTAAGGCTGGTAAGCTTTTCCGATCTCAGTTTTCTGGTAGTGAAGTACATGCCTTGCAACCATTTTGTTTTTGTGGCCAGGGATAGCACTATCATGGTAGGGGCTCTGAGTGAGAAGAAATTAAATAGGAGGAGGAACTTGCTAAAAAAAATACAGGTAACCTATGTAGTGCCTTCAGCTGGAGGCCTTCTAATGTCCATAGGATACAGCAAGGGGCAGTGTGTGTGTGTGTGTGTGTGTGTGTGTGTGTGTGTGTGTGAATGCAAGCAAGCGCAAGTGTGTGTGTGTGTGTGTGTGTGTGTGTGTGTGTGTGTGTGTGTGTGTGTGTGTGTGTGTGTGTGTGTGTGTGACCTAAAAGCAAGGGGGCAAGTGTGTGTGTGACCGCAAGCAAGGGGGCAATTGTGTGTGTGACACCGCAAGCAAGGGGGCAATTGTGTGTGTGTTTGACCGCAAGCAAGGGGCAATTGTGTGTGTGTGAGACTGAAAGCAAGGGGGCAAGTGTGTGTGTGTGAGACTGCAAGCAAGGAGGCAAATGTGTGAGACTGCAAGCAAGGAGGCAAATGTGTGAGACTGCAAGCAAGGGGGCAAGTGTGTGTGTGAGACTGCAAGCAAGGGGGCAAGTGTGTGTGTGAGACTGCAAGCAAGGGGGCAAGTGTGTGAGACTGCAAACAAGGGGGCAAATGTGTGTGAGACTGTAAGCAAGGGCCAAGTGTGTGTGTGACTGCAAGCAAGGGCCAAGCGTGTGAATGTGTGACTGCAAGCAAGGGCCAAGTGTGTGTGTGTGTGTGTGTGTGTGTGTGTGTGTGTGTGTGTGTGTGTGTGTGTGTGTGTGTATGACTACAAGCAAGGGGGAAATTTTGCCTTTTTCAAGATTTCTTGTGCTGTGAAGTTCATAGATACAACTGATTGAATAGATTTTACAGGGAGCTGAGAGATGCAGGGCTGCAACAATTATTAGTGCTGCTTATGTCTGCTTGCTTTGCTAATATCACAACAGGTTGTTTGCTTTTGATGCAGAAGACTGTGGTTTCTACTCACATAGATGCATTTGTGAAACTGTACTGCGTTGCAAATGGGGTGGATGATGCACTTCCTTCTGGTGAAGAAGATTGTCATCCATTCCCTACTGCAGTATTACCAGCTTATTGTTCTTGTGTAAGATAAGGAAATTATTCAAAAAGGGCAACTATGACATTATTTGTTGATGACATGACTTATCTAATGTTTGGCTAGCAGCAACTGCTTCATTAGTTACAGATCGCTTTAATGTGGAATTATTTACAGGACGTTTACTGCTTCAGAAATTGTGCGTATGTACTGATACTGGTGGACTGTAGAAGTCTGGCTACACTTGTGATGGAAATATTCAGAATTGGGCAGTATTGTCATTATTGGTGCATGCATTTTGTTGCACTGTTTTCAGGAAAAATGTTTGAAACAGTAAATATAAAACACCCACTAAAACTGGACTGCATTGTACAAGGAATATAATTATATACAATCAGGAAGGTGTATTCAACAACATGTGCATTTCTCGTGTGCATAGGGTCTGAGAATTTTAAAATATCACTAACCGAAAGTGAAACTTAAGACTGCCACTGGCTACATGTGTTATCTTTGAATGTCTGTTTCAGTGCTGTTGCAATGTCCAGATTCTGACTGCAAGCAAGGTCGAAGTGTGTGTGTGTCCGCAAGGGGGCAAGTGTGTGTGTGTGTGTGACTGCAAGCAAGGGGGCAATAGTGTGTGTTTGTGTGTGACTGCAAGCAAGGGGGCAATAGTGTGCGTGTGTGTGTGACTGCAAGCAAGGGGGCAAGAATGTGTGTGGGGGACTGCACGCAACGGGCAAGAGTGCGCGAGTGAACGCACGCAACGGGCAAGAGTGTGCGACTGCAAGCAAGGGGGCAAGTCGTGTGTGACTGCAAGCAAGGGGGCAAGAGTGCATGTGTGACTACAAGCAAGGGGGCAAGAGTGTGTGTGTGTGACTGCAAGCAAGGGGCAAGAGTGTGTGACTGCAAGCAAGGCTTCTTATTTTTGGATTGTTAGTCTCAATTTTTGTGGTTTTCAGTCAAACTCTTTCGGAATAAAGTCACTAAATGAGACACTGAGTTTCAGCCTTCATAACCTTCAGAAAAATGCATGCTAAAGCAAGACCTGTTATTCGATCAGCTCTCTCAGTTTATACAAGATACATTTTTTGTACTGTTTTGATGTCCCCCCACATATATTTTGCCTTGTCCAGATTTCCTGCATTAACAGGTTGCTAGGTACATGCAAATAAATTGCTTTTTTAGAATTAGGCATATCCCAACCTCTCAACTGTCCCTGAATTTGGCTCTAAATGTTGCTCTTCCCCTAATAATCCCTCCCCAGAAATTGCTATTTTGGAAGAAAACATGGAGGGTTTACCATTAACTGTAATAATCCAGTTAGGGATAACTTTCATTTCATAAATGCATGTTTTTTTTTTTATTTTGTCAGATGCTCAAGTTAGCAGTACTAATATTAAAAGGAGCCCCTTCTTTGACAGGTTACCAGCTGTATTGTGTGGCTATTATCTTTTTGAATCAATTTTTTTTTTTTTTTTGGGACAGTTGCTGCCAAATCATTAGAGACTGAAGAATGAAAACAATGACAGACATTTAAGTTTCAGATTTCATACCCTTTTGAAAATTCATACTAATGCAAGACCTACTATTTCATAATCTTTCCTAATTTGATAGGAGCAATAATCCTACTTCTATTTATTTATTTATTTTATTTATTTATATTTGTTGACCGGGAGTGTCCGACTGGACGTAGGTCTATTTTCAGCGTAGGCCCGGGGAGAAAAGCTCCACAGTAAAATAGACTGTAGTTACATTGGATTATAGCGATTAACAATTTACATAGCACTTACAACATATTTACAGATGAAGAACATAGTACATCAGTAGACAAATAGAATCTTTATCTGTGAAGTACATAACAGACATTAACAAATGTTACAATGAGAAGTTCCTGCTGTATAATAAGTACTAAACATGAGCATCTGAGCTTGCTATAATCAAGGTAGTTAGTGGAGTGGAAAGAAAGGTAGTGGTTGGATGGGGTGGGTGATATTAGAGTGGGAGTTGCAAGGGCATAGCCAGCATGTTTTTAGGTGCGCTTTTAGTAAAGTTTTGAAGTGGGTGCATGATGGTACAGAGGTAATTGTGGGTGGGAGTGAGTTCCATAATTTGGCTAAGGCACAAGAGAATAGTGCTTCACCAGCAGAGTTATTGGCTTTAGTAATCTGCAAGTGATTTTTGTTGCTGGATCTTAGTGGTCTGGTGGTGTGATAGGGTTGGAGTAGATTCTGGAGGGATGGGACATTTAGTGGATGGTTTACTAGTTTGTGGGCGAGTGAGAGTTGATACCACTGAAGCAGGTGAGGGAGTTCAAGCCAGCCCAGTTCAGCAAGTGAGAGACAGTGGTGACTATGGTAGGATGCCCGTGTGGCGAATTTGGCGATTTTTGTTGTAGCAAGTCTCTAGCTTGTTTAGATCACATTGCCTTAGGTTGGTATATATTGGAGAGGTATAAAGTAGGGTGGAGATAAGGTGGGAATTTGCTATTGAAATCTTTGCTGCTTTGGTGAGAAATTGCTTATTTCTGTATAACGCTCCTAGTTTTTTGTGGACTTTTTTATGGTCATGGATATGTGAATGTCAAATATTAGTTTATTGTCTGTTTCCACTCCTTGCAATTTAGTGTGTTCAGTTGGGTATATAGTGGTGTTGTCTTTTGCTGTGATGTTAAAGTGAGAGTTGTTTTGAGTATGTTTGGTGGGTTGGAAGATGAGTAGTTTAGTTTTGTTTGGGTTGAGTATTAACTGGGCATCGGATAACCATGTTTCAACAGAGGAAAAGGCTTCCTGTGTGACTTTTTGCAGTTTCGGTAGGGACTGGGCTAAGCAGATGATGGCTGAGTCATCTGCATATTGTATGAGTGTGCCATGTTTGGTGGCAGAGGGTAGATTATTGGTGTAAACAGAGAAGAGTAGGGTTCCAAGGATGGATCTTTGGGGAACCCCTATGGAGACAGGCAGTTGGGGAGATGTCATTCTGCCATACACCGGATTGTTGGCGGTCAGACAGGTAAATCTGAAACCAGTTGGTGACTGATTGTGAGAAGGATAGGTTATTGAGGACAGAGATAAGTTGTTTCTGTGGGACCATGTCAATTGCTTTAGATAGGTCTAGGAAAGTAGCAGAGGAGAGATAGCCATTGTTTTTATGCTGAAGGATAGTGTTAGTAAAGGAGAGTAAGGCAGTGGGGGTGCTATGGTTTGGTCGGAAACCATGCTGAGTACTGGAAAGGAGGTTGTTAGTAAGGAGGTAGTCTGAGACCTGAGACTGTATGCGTCTCTCTAATATTTTGGAGAGTGGAGAGAGAATAGCTGTGGGGTGGTAATTGGTTGGGGTGGATGTCTCCACTTAGGGCTAGTTTTGATATGCATGAGATTATTAGTTTTCTCAGTTTTTGAATGTGTTTGCTTATAAGGGAAACTTTATGATTGTGCTCTGTGGATACTAGGTATGGTGGGAGGGTTACTATGTTAAGTTGTAGGGCTGCTTTATGTTTGAGTAATATAGAATATGTGGGGGTGCATAGGGATGGTTCTTGAGCTGGTGGGAGGGGAGTTGAGTGTGGGTGACACATGAGTGGTGGTGTGAGTAGTAGTACAGTGGTAGCGGTTGAGTGGGGGAATGATGGAGCTTTAGTAGGATGTAAGATATGCAAGGAGAGTGCATGCAATGAGCATAGGTAAGGTATGCTGGTACATGTTAGTTGAGGAGGTGTGATAGTAGTGGGAAGATGGAGGAGGTAGTGTTGGGTTAGCGCTGTGGTTGGCTATTGGAAAGATGGGAGGGGTTTTGAGTCCAATAAAGGTGGGACCACCTGGGGGCGGAGGGAATAGGGGGCAGGGTGGGAGCAAAGCGGGTAGAGACCCTGTTAGTTGCTTTCGTATGAGGGGGCTGGAAACAATCACCAAAGCAAAGGCAAGTATGTGTTAGAAACAATCACAATTGACCAAGGACTGCTCTGAAAGCGAAGTCATTCTTAATTTCTCACGTGGAAAAACAGGATAACCTTGTATCAGTAGGCTACTGTGGTCATAGTTTAAATTTACAAACACACAGTATTGATGAGTTATGGCGGACACTATTTGCTAACAGAAGGGAATAAGAAAGTGTGTGTGTGTGTGTGTGTGTGTGTGTGTGTGTGTGTGTGTGTGTGTGTGTGTGTGTGTGTGTGTGTGTGTGTGTGTGTGTGTGTGTGTGTGTGTGTGTGTGTGTGTGTGTGTGTGTGTGTGTGTGTGTGTGTTTGTGTTTGTGTGTGTGTGGTTGGGGGGCTGCTTACAAGCCAAAGCAGAGTGCTCTCCAGGGGAAAATGAATATTGTCTCAAGCAGGTAGACACATACTCAAAGTTAACTGTAGCTGTTTGCAGACAGTTCAGACCCGGACTGCGCTTTTCCGTTTGTGCCTTTGTCCCACTTCTATGTATGGCTTTGTCCTAATTTCTTGCGCTGAGGTTCATAGGTATTTCAGGATCAATGTATCCTTGCTTTTGAACCAGATTTTTCTGCTTGGTTAGTACACTGCTATAAAATGTAAAAATAAAATCTAAATCATTGTAGAAGTAAAGCAGTGTGTGTGTCTGCATGCGTGTGTCTGCGTGTGTGTATGCACTACCATAATTTTTTTTTTAAATAGTGACTCAAAAAAGCATGTGGGTGCTGTCATGCAAGTCTAAAATATTTCAAGTTTATAGTGCATCATTTGTTAGCTATTTATTTATTTTTATTTATTTATTTGAAGTTTGGTTGCCAGGATGGTCCATTGGGCTGAATGAGCCCATTTTCAATGGAGTCCTGGGGAGAAAAGCTCCAAGGATACAATAAAAAACATAGTGAAATATAATATATAAAAACATAGTAAATGCAAGGAGAGTACATTTAAGCCAAAGTAAATCAAAGCAGAAATAGAAGGTAAAGCATAACAATATGTAACAATTCACATCAGTATACAAAACATTTTTTTTTTTAAGTCACTAAACAGGAAGGGAAAATAAGTGGCAGATTGCTTTGCAAAGCAGGGATTATTGCCAGTGCTATGTAGCTTGGTTTTAAATTTGACAGGAGTAGTGCAACAAAAAATATCTCCCACTCTAAGGAGGAAAAGGCTGACAAGCAAACAGTACATTACTCTGGTCACCTGCTGTGACGAGGCTGTCCAATCGCGGATGCAGATAATGGGGTCAAATTTCCCTTGGCTCTTTGAAAGCTAGGGAAGGTAGGTGTGGCAAGTGGGAGGGAGATTCAGCTTGAAAGAGCTAGATTTCAGCCTTCACACAGAAGCAATTTAGCATTTCTAAGATGAGAAGAGAGAGCTAGAAAATGCACTTTTCAGTTCTGTTCTATTCTGCTTGCTTTGCACTGCTTGTGTTTTAAGTGTTCATTGAGAAAAGGATAACATTTTGAAAAACCAAAGTAGGAGAGATTTTAAGACTGCACCCTGAGTGAATGCCTGTTTACGAAGATCCAATGAAGTGACAGCTTGGCTTAAGGCAAAATGGCAGATCTGATCGCGATTTTTTTGGGAAAAACAAAAAATTAATTTT